>NC_136791.1:8142304-8324655 GCF_951216825.1 Electrona antarctica | reverse complement strand
GAGGACACCTCTGACCTCTACACCAGCTGTGGAATTGTGGTGCCATTAGAGACATGGAGAGGAGTACCTGACACTGTGAAAATGTCATCTGAAGGATGTCACTACAGAAACACATACTGTACATTACATGTATATAATACGGAGATTGTGATTGTGATATGCTAGCTTATCCCTGTAAATAAAAAGTCATGTTGAGAGATAAGCTATGCATACAAAACACAAATGTTAAAACATAAACATAATGACAAATATAGCTGCAAGCAGCGATAAGGCGGGACCAAGAAAGAAGACAATATGCAATAAGAACAACAAAAAAAGACGAAAATCACTTGAGCCCATGGTCTCGGAGTGAATTTCGTCTTTTTTTCAAATCCTTGTTTTTCATCATTTTTGACCATTGGCTATAGCCCATCTCGGACAGCATACTATAGCATGCCGTTTTTCATCATTTTTGAGGAGTAAAAAAGACGAAAATCACTCCCAAGACCATGGACTATAGCCCATGGTCTTGGAGTGATTTTCGTCTTTTTTTCAAATCCTCAAACATTATGAAAAACGGCATGCTGAAGTATGCCGTCCAAGCCCATGGGCTATGGGCTGAACTTGAACCCACGACTTGTGGCTCACATAGACAGCAGCTTATCACAGAGAGCCACCATGCTCTCTGAGAATCTCCTCAGCTTTCCATTGTCTTTCTGGGTGTTATTCTCCAAAATGTGGTCCACAGTAAAGAGTAGAAGGAACTCAGCTAGACTTGAACACAACCTGTGGCTCACATAGAAAGCAGCTTATCACAGAAAGCCACCATGCTCTCTGAGGATTTCCTCAGCTTTCCATCTTTTTACAGTGTTCTTCTGGATGTTATTCTCCAAAACATGCTGCAGAGTGAAAGTAGGAGGAAAGCAGCTGGATTTGAACTCACAACCTCTGGCTCACATGGACATCATCTTAACAACTGAGCTCTCTGTGATTTTATGTTTTAAGTGGTTCTTCTTGGTGTCACTTTTTAAATGGGGCATTGGGATCATGTACAGAGCATTTTAATGGTGTTTGATGTGCATCAAGGTGTCTTTAAGTGTTATCATGGATGTTAATCAGATAACACAGAGGAGAATGATGAAAAACGGCATGCTATAGTATGCCGTCCGAGACAATGGACTATATATAGCCCATGGTCTCGGAGTGATTTTTGTCTTTTTTTCAAATCCTCAAACATGATGAAAAACGGCATGCTATAGTATGCCGTCTGAGGCCATGGGCTGAACTTGAACCCACGACCTGTGGCTCACATAGACAGCAGCTTATCACAGAGTGCCACCATGCTCTCTGAGAATCTCCACAGCTTTCCATCTCTTTCCAGTTCTCTTCTGGATGTTATTCTCCAAAACATGCTGCAGAGTAAAAGTAGGAGGAAATCAGCTGGATTTGAACTCACAACCTCTGGCTCACATGGACGTCATCTTAACAAGGGTGTCACTGAGCTCTCAGTGATTTTTAGGTTGTAAGTTGTTCTTCTTGGTGTCACTTTTCAAATGGGGCCTTGGGATCATGTACAGAGCATTTGAATGGTGCTGTGCATCAAAGGTGTCTTTAGTGCTTTTAAGTGTTATCGTGGATGTTAATCAGATAATACAGAGGAGAAACCATGACAGGACACAGACAGCCTCCCCATTGGTGGATGTGATTCTGGCAGCCAGCCCAGGTGTGTTCTGGTCCTGTTGATTGAGCTGAGAAGGACCTATAAACCTTGAAAAACAAGGATTTGAAAAAAAGACAAAAATCACTCCGAGACCATGGGCTATAGCCCATGGTCTCGGAGTGATTTTCGTCTTTTTTTTAAATCCTTGTTTTTCATCATTTATGACCATGGATGATGGGCTATAGCCCATGGTCTCGAACGGCATACTATAGCATGCCGTTTTCCATCATTTTTGAGGATTTGAAAAAAAGACGAAAATCACTCCGAGACCATGGGCTATAGCCCATCGTCTCGGAGTCATTTTCGTCTTTTTTTCAAATCCTCGTTTTTCATCATTTATGACCAGGGCGATGGGCTTTAGCCCATGGTCTCGAACGGCATACTATAGCATGCCGTTTTGCATCATTTTTGAGGATTTGAAAAAAAGACGAAAATGACTCCGAGACGATGGGCTATAGCCCATGGTTTCGGAGTGATTTTTGTCTTTTTTTCAAATCCTCAAAAATGATGAAAAATGGCATGCTATAGTATGCCGTCTGAGGCCATGGGCTGAACATGAACCCACGACCTGTGGCTCACATAGACAGCAGCTTATCACAGAGTGCCACCATGCTCTCTGAGAATCTCCTCAGCTTTCCAGTTCTCTTCTGGATGTTATTCTCCAAAACATGCTGCAGAGTGAAAGTAGGAGGATCTCAGCTGGATTTGAACTCACAACCTCTGGCTCACATGGACATCATCTTAACAAGGGTGCCACTGAGCTCTCAGTGATTTTTAGGTTGTAAGTTGTTCTTCTTGGTGTCACTTTTCAAATGGGGCCTTGGGATCATGTACAGAGCATTTGAATGGTGCTGTGCAATGTGCATCAAAGGTGTCTTTAGTGCTTTTAAGTGTTATCGTGGATGTTAATCAGATAATACAGAGGAGAAACCATGACAGGACACAGACAGCCTCCCCATTGGTGGATGTGATCCTGGCAGCCAGCCCAGGTGTGTTCTGGTCCTGTTGATTGAGCTGAGAAGGACCTATAAACCTTGAAAAAAAGACGAAAATCACTCCGAGACCATGGGCTATACGGAGTCATTTTCGTCTTTTTTTCAAATCCTCAAAAATGATGTAAAACGGCATGCTATAGTATGCCGTTCGAGACCATGGGCTATAGCCCATCGCCATGGTCATAAATGATGAAAAACAAGGATTTGAAAAAAAGACGAAAATTACTCCGAGACGATGGGCTATAGCCCATGGTCTCGGAGTGATTTAAGTATTTTTTTCAATTTTCTTTTTCAAGGTTTATAGGTCCTTCTCAGCTCAATCAACAGGACCAGAACACACCTGGGCTGGCTGCCAGGATCACATCCACCAATGGGGAGGCTGTCTGTGTCCTGTCATGGTTTCTCCTCTGTATTATCTGATTAACATCCACGATAACACTTAAAAGCACTAAAGACACCTTTGATGCACAGCACCATTCAAATGCTCTGTACATGATCCCAAAGCCCCATTTGAAAAGTAAAATCACTCCGAGACCATGGGCTATAGCCCATCGTCTCGGAGTCATTTTCGTCTTTTTTTCAAATCCTTGTTTTTCATCATTTATGACCATGGCGATGGGCTATAGCCCATGGTCTTGAACGGCATACTATAGCATGCCGTTTTACATCATTTTTGAGGATTTGAAAAAAAGAAGAAAATCACTCCGAGACGATGGGCTATAGCCCATGGTCTCGGAGTGATTTTTGTCTTTTTTTCTGTATTATCTGATTAACATCCACGATAACACTTAAAAGCACTAAAGACACCTTTGATGCACAGCACCATTCAAATGCTCTGTACATGATCCCAAAGCCCCATTTGAAAAGTAACACCAAGAAGAACAACTTACACCCTAAAAATCACTGAGTGCTCAGTGGCACCCTTGATAAGATGATGTCCATGTGAGCCAGAGGTTGTGAGTTCAAATCCAGCTGAGTTCCTCCTACTTTCACTCTGCAGCATGTTTTCAATTCAATTCAATTTTCATCATTTATGACCATGGCGATGGGCTATAGCCCATGGTCTCGAACGGCATACTATAGCATGCCGTTTTCCATCATTTTTGAGGATTTGAAAAAAAGACGAAAATCACTCCGAGACCATGGGCTATAGCCCATCGTCTCGGAGTCATTTTCGTCTTTTTTTCAAATCCTTGTTTTTCATCATTTATGACCATGGCGATGGGCTATAGCCCATGGTCTTGAACGGCATACTATAGCATGCCGTTTTACATCATTTTTGAGGATTTGAAAAAAAGACGAAAATCACTCCGAGGCCATGGGCTATAGCCCATCGTCTCGGAGTCATTTTCGTCTTTTTTTCAAATCCTCGTTTTTCATCATTTTTGACCATGGCGATGGGCTATAGCCCATGGTCTCGAACGGCATACTATAGCATGCCGTTTTCCATCATTTTTGAGGATTTGAAAAAAAGACGAAAATCACTCAGAGACCATGGGCTATAGCCCATCGTCTCGGAGTCATTTTCGTCTTTTTTTCAAATCCTTGTTTTTCATCATTTATGACCATGGCGATGGGCTATAGCCCATGGTCTCGAATGGCATACTATAGCATGCCGTTTTGCATCATTTTTGAGGATTTGAAAAAAAGACGAAAATGACTCCGAGACGATGGGCTATAGCCCATGGTCTCGGAGTGATTTTTGTCTTTTTTTCAAATCCTCAAAAATGATGAAAAATGGCATGCTATAGTATGCCGTCTGAGGGGCTCACATAGACAGCAGCTTATCACAGAGTGCCACCATGCTCTCTGAGAATCTCCTCAGCTTTCCATCTCTTTCCAGTTCTCTTCTGGATGTTATTCTCCAAAACATGCTGCAGAGTGAAAGTAGGAGGAACTCAGCTGGATTTGAATTCACAACCTCTGGCTCACATGGACATCATCTTAACGAGGGTGCCACTGAGCTCTCAGTGATTTTGTAAGGTTGTAAGTTGTTCTTCTTGGTGTCACTTTTCAAATGGGGCCTTGGGATCATGTAGGCTACAGAGCATTTGAATGGTGCTGTGCATCAAAGGTGTCTTTAGTGCTTTTAAGTGTTATCGTGGATGTTAATCAGATAATACAGAGGAGAAACCATGACAGGACACAGACAGCCTCCCCATTGGTGGATGTGATCCTGGCAGCCAGCCCAGGTGTGTTCTGGTCCTGTTGATTGAGCTGAGAAGGACCTATAAACCTTGAAAAAAAAAATGAAAAAAAGACGAAAATCACTCCGAGACCATGGGCTATAGCCCATCGTCTCGGAGTCATTTTCGTCTTTTTTTCAAATCCTCGTTTTTCATCATTTATGACCATGGCGATGGGCTATAGCCCATGGTCTCGAACGGCATACTATAGCATGCCGTTTTCCATCATTTTTGAGGATTTGAAAAAAAGACGAAAATCACTCCGAGACCATGGGCTATAGCCCATCGTCTCGGAGTCATTTTCGTCTTTTTTTCAAATCCTCGTTTTTCATCATTTATGACCATGGCGATGGGCTATAGCCCATGGTCTCGAACGGCATACTATAGCATGCCGTTTTGCATAATTTTTGAGGATTTGAAAAAAAGACGAAAATGACTCCGAGACGATGGGCTATAGCCCATGGTCTCGGAGTGATTTTTGTCTTTTTTTCATCACTCCGAGACCATGATGGGCTATAGCCCATCGTCTCGGAGTCATTTTCGTCTTTTTTTCAAATCCTTGTTTTTCATCATTTATGACCATGGCGATGGGCTATAGCCCATGGTCTCGAACGGCATACTATAGCATGCCGTTTTCCATCATTTTTGAGGATTTGAAAAAAAGACGAAAATCACTCAGAGACCATGGGCTATAGCCCATCGTCTCGGAGTCATTTTCGTCTTTTTTTCAAATCCTTGTTTTTCATCATTTATGACCATGGCGATTTGAAAAAAAGACGATAATCACTCCGAGACCATGGGCTATAGCCCATCGTCTCGGAGTCATTTTCGTCTTTTTTTCAAATCCTTGTTTTTCATAATTTATGACCATGGCGATGGGCTATAGCCCATGGTCTCGAACGGCATACTATAGCATGCCGTTTTACATCATTTTTGAGGATTTGAAAAAAAGACGAAAATCACTCCGAGACCATGGGCTATAGCCCATCGTCTCGGAGTCATTTTCGTCTTTTTTTCAAATCCTCGTTTTTCATCATTTATGACCATGGCGATGGGCTATAGCCCATGGTCTCGAACGGCATACTATAGCATGCCGTTTTACATCATTTTTGAGGATTTGAAAAAAAGACGAAAATCACTCCGAGACCATGGGCTATAGCCCATCGTCTCGGAGTCATTTTCGTCTTTTTTTCAAATCCTTGTTTTTCATCATTTATGACCATGGCGATGGGCTATAGCCCATGGTCTCGAACGGCATACTATAGCATGCCGTTTTACATCATTTTTGAGGATTTGAAAAAAAGACGATAATCACTCCGAGACCATGGGCTATAGCCCATCGTCTCGGAGTCATTTTCGTCTTTTTTTCAAATCCTTGTTTTTCATAATTTATGACCATGGCGATGGGCTATAGCCCATGGTCTCGAACGGCATACTATAGCATGCCGTTTTACATCATTTTTGAGGATTTGAAAAAAAGACGAAAATCACTCCGAGACCATGGGCTATAGCCCATCGTCTCGGAGTCATTTTCGTCTTTTTTTCAAATCCTCGTTTTTCATCATTTATGACCATGGCGATGGGCTATAGCCCATGGTCTCGAATGGCATACTATAGCATGCCGTTTTGCATCATTTTTGAGGATTTGAAAAAAAGACGAAAATGACTCCGAGACGATGGGCTATAGCCCATGGTCTCGGAGTGATTTTCGTCTTTTTTTCAAATCCTCGTTTTTCATCATTTATGACCATGGCGATGGGCTATAGCCCATGGTCTCGAACGGCATACTATAGCATGCCGTTTTCCATCATTTTTGAGGATTTGAAAAAAAGACGAAAATCACTCCGAGACCATGGGCTATAGCCCATCGTCTCGGAGTCATTTTCGTCTTTTTTTCAAATCCTCGTTTTTCATCATTTATGACCATGGCGATGGGCTATAGCCCATGGTCTCGAACGGCATACTATAGCATGCCGTTTTGCATCATTTTTGAGGATTTGAAAAAAAGACGAAAATGACTCCGAGACGATGGGCTATATATAGCCCATGGTCTCGGAGTGATTTTTGTCTTTTTTTCATCACTCCGAGACCATGATGGGCTATAGCCCATCGTCTCGGAGTCATTTTCGTCTTTTTTTCAAATCCTCGTTTTTCATCATTTATGACCATGGCGATGGGCTATAGCCCATGGTCTCGAACGGCATACTATAGCATGCCGTTTTCCATCATTTTTGAGGATTTGAAAAAAAGACGAAAATCACTCAGAGACCATGGGCTATAGCCCATCGTCTCGGAGTCATTTTCGTCTTTTTTTCAAATCCTTGTTTTTCATAATTTATGACCATGGCGATGGGCTATAGCCCATGGTCTCGAACGGCATACTATAGCATGCCGTTTTACATCATTTTTGAGGATTTGAAAAAAAGACGAAAATCACTCCGAGACCATGGGCTATAGCCCATCGTCTCGGAGTCATTTTCGTCTTTTTTTCAAATCCTCGTTTTTCATCATTTATGACCATGGCGATGGGCTATAGCCCATGGTCTCGAACGGCATACTATAGCATGCCGTTTTACATCATTTTTGAGGATTTGAAAAAAAGACGAAAATCACTCCGAGACCATGGGCTATAGCCCATCGTCTCGGAGTCATTTTCGTCTTTTTTTCAAATCCTCGTTTTTCATCATTTATGACCATGGCGATGGGCTATAGCCCATGGTCTCGAACGGCATACTATAGCATGCTGTTTTACATCATTTTTGAGGATTTGAAAAAAAGACGAAAATGACTCCGAGACCATGGGCTATAGCCCATCGTCTCGGAGTCATTTTCGTCTTTTTTTCAAATCCTCAAAAATGATGAAAAATGGCATGCTATAGTATGCCGTCTGAGGGGCTCACATAGACAGCAGCTTATCACAGAGTGCCACCATGCTCTCTGAGAATCTCCTCAGCTTTCCATCTCTTTCCAGTTCTCTTCTGGATGTTATTCTCCAAAACATGCTGCAGAGTGAAAGTAGGAGGAACTCAGCTGGATTTGAACTCACAACCTCTGGCTCACATGGACATCATCTTAACAAGGGTGCCACTGAGCTCTCAGTGATTTTGTAAGGTTGTAAGTTGTTCTTCTTGGTGTCACTTTTCAAATGGGGCCTTGGGATCATGTACAGAGCATTTGAATGGTGCTGTGCATCAAAGGTGTCTTTAGTGCTTTTAAGTGTTATCGTGGATGTTAATCAGATAATACAGAGGAGAAACCATGACAGGACACAGACAGCCTCCCCATTGGTGGATGTGATCCTGGCAGCCAGCCCAGGTGTGTTCTGGTCCTGTTGATTGAGCTGAGAAGGACCTATAAACCTTGAAAAAAAAAATGAAAAAAAGACGAAAATCACTCCGAGACCATGGGCTATAGCCCATCGTCTCGGAGTCATTTTCGTCTTTTTTTCAAATCCTCAAAAATGATGTAAAACAGCATGCTATAGTATGCCGTTCGAGACCATGGGCTATAGCCCATCGCCATGGTCATAAATGATGAAAAACGAGGATTTGAAAAAAAGACGAAAATGACTCCGAGACGATGGGCTATAGCCCATGGTCTCGGAGTGATTTTCGTCTTTTTTTCAAATCCTCAAAAATGATGTAAAACAGCATGCTATAGTATGCCCATGGCGATGGGCTATGGCCCATGGTCTCGAACGGCATACTATAGCATGCCGTTTTCCATCATTTTTGAGGATTTGAAAAAAAGACGAAAATCACTCCGAGACCATGGGCTATAGCCCATCGTCTCGGAGTCATTTTCGTCTTTTTTTCAAATCCTTGTTTTTCATCATTTATGACCATGGCGATGGGCTATAGCCCATGGTCTCGAACGGTATACTATAGCATGCTGTTTTACATCATTTTTGAGGATTTGAAAAAAAGACGAAAATCACTCCGAGACCATGGGCTATAGCCCATCGTCTCGGAGTCATTTTCGTCTTTTTTTCAAATCCTCGTTTTTCATCATTTATGACCATGGCGATGGGCTATAGCCCATGGTCTCGAACGGCATACTATAGCATGCTGTTTTACATCATTTTTGAGGATTTGAAAAAAAGACGAAAATCACTCCGAGACCATGGGCTATAGCCCATCGTCTCGGGGTCATTTTCGTCTTTTTTTCAAATCCTTGTTTTTCATCATTTATGACCATGGCGATGGGCTATAGCCCATGGTCTCGAACGGCATACTATAGCATGCCGTTTTGCATCATTTTTGAGGATTTGAAAAAAAGACGAAAATCACTCCGAGACCATGGGCTATAGCCCATCGTCTCGGAGTCATTTTCGTCTTTTTTTCAAATCCTCGTTTTTCATCATTTATGACCATGGCGATGGGCTATAGCCCATGGTCTCGAACGGCATACTATAGCATGCCGTTTTCCATCATTTTTGAGGATTTGAAAAAAAGACGAAAATCACTCCGAGACCATGGGCTATAGCCCATCGTCTCGGAGTCATTTTCGTCTTTTTTTCAAATCCTCGTTTTTCATCATTTATGACCATGGCGATGGGCTATAGCCCATGGTCTCGAACGGCATACTATAGCATGCCATTTTGCATCATTTTTGAGGATTTGAAAAAAAGACGAAAATCACTCAGAGACCATGGGCTATAGCCCATCGTCTCGGAGTCATTTTCGTCTTTTTTTCAAATCCTCGTTTTTCATCATTTATGACCATGGCGATGGGCTATAGCCCATGGTCTCGAACGGCATACTATAGCATGCCGTTTTCCATCATTTTTGAGGATTTGAAGAAAAGACGAAAATCACTCCGAGACCATGGGCTATAGCCCATCGTCTCGGAGTCATTTTCGTCTTTTTTTCAAATCCTTGTTTTTCATCATTTATGACCATGGCGATGGGCTATAGCCCATGGTCTCGAACGGTATACTATAGCATGCTGTTTTACATCATTTTTGAGGATTTGAAAAAAAGACGAAAATCACTCCGAGACCATGGGCTATAGCCCATCGTCTCGGAGTCATTTTCGTCTTTTTTTCAAATCCTCGTTTTTCATCATTTATGACCATGGCGATGGGCTATAGCCCATGGTCTCGAACGGCATACTATAGCATGCTGTTTTACATCATTTTTGAGGATTTGAAAAAAAGACGAAAATCACTCCGAGACCATGGGCTATAGCCCATCGTCTCGGGGTCATTTTCGTCTTTTTTTCAAATCCTTGTTTTTCATCATTTATGACCATGGCGATGGGCTATAGCCCATGGTCTCGAACGGCATACTATAGCATGCCGTTTTCCATCATTTTTGAGGATTTGAAAAAAAGACGAAAATCACTCCGAGACCATGGGCTATAGCCCATCGTCTCGGAGTCATTTTCGTCTTTTTTTCAAATCCTCGTTTTTCATCATTTATGACCATGGCGATAGGCTATAGCCCATGGTCTCGAACGGCATACTATAGCATGCCATTTTGCATCATTTTTGAGGATTTGAAAAAAAGACGAAAATCACTCCGAGACCATGGGCTATAGCCCATCGTCTCGGAGTCATTTTCGTCTTTTTTTCAAATCCTCGTTTTTCATCATTTATGACCATGGCGATGGGCTATAGCCCATGGTCTCGAACGGCATACTATAGCATGCCGTTTTACATCATTTTTGAGGATTTGAAAAAAAGACGAAAATCACTCCGAGACCATGGGCTATAGCCCATCGTCTCGGAGTCATTTTCGTCTTTTTTTCAAATCCTCGTTTTTCATCATTTATGACCAGGGCGATGGGCTATAGCCCATGGTCTCGAACGGCATACTATAGCATGCCGTTTTGCATCATTTTTGAGGATTTGAAAAAAAGACGAAAATGACTCCGAGACGATGGGCTATAGCCCATGGTCTCGGAGTGATTTTTGTCTTTTTTTCAAATCCTCAAAAATGATGAAAAATGGCATGCTATAGTATGCCATCTGAGGGGCTCACATAGACAGCAGCTTATCACAGAGTGCCACCATGCTCTCTGAGAATCTCCTCAGCTTTCCATCTCTTTCCAGTTCTCTTCTGGATGTTATTCTCCAAAACATGCTGCAGAGTGAAAGTAGGAGGAACTCAGCTGGATTTGAATTCACAACCTCTGGCTCACATGGACATCATCTTAACGAGGGTGCCACTGAGCTCTCAGTGATTTTGTAAGGTTGTAAGTTGTTCTTCTTGGTGTCACTTTTCAAATGGGGCCTTGGGATCATGTACAGAGCATTTGAATGGTGCTGTGCATCAAAGGTGTCTTTAGTGCTTTTAAGTGTTATCGTGGATGTTAATCAGATAATACAGAGGAGAAACCATGACAGGACACAGACAGCCTCCCCATTGGTGGATGTGATCCTGGCAGCCAGCCCAGGTGTGTTCTGGTCCTGTTGATGGAGCTGAGAAGGACCTATAAACCTTGAAAAAAAAATGAAAAAAAGACGAAAATCACTCCGAGACCATGGGCTATAGCCCATCGTCTCGGAGTCATTTTCGTCTTTTTTTCAAATCCTCGTTTTTCATCATTTATGACCATGGCGATGGGCTATAGCCCATGGTCTCGAACGGCATACTATAGCATGCCGTTTTCCATCATTTTTGAGGATTTGAAAAAAAGACGAAAATCACTCCGAGACCATGGGCTATAGCCCATCGTCTCGGAGTCATTTTCGTCTTTTTTTCAAATCCTCGTTTTTCATCATTTATGACCATGGCGATGGGCTATAGCCCATGGTCTCGAACGGCATACTATAGCATGCCGTTTTGCAACATTTTTGAGGATTTGAAAAAAAGACGAAAATGACTCCGAGACGATGGGCTATAGCCCATGGTCTCGGAGTGATTTTTGTCTTTTTTTCATCACTCCGAGACCATGATGGGCTATAGCCCATCGTCTCGGAGTCATTTTCGTCTTTTTTTCAAATCCTCGTTTTTCATCATTTATGACCATGGCGATGGGCTATAGCCCATGGTCTTGAACGGCATACTATAGCATGCCGTTTTCCATCATTTTTGAGGATTTGAAAAAAAGACGAAAATCTCTCCGAGACCATGGGCTATAGCCCATCGTCTCGGAGTCATTTTCGTCTTTTTTTCAAATCCTCGTTTTTCATCATTTATGACCAGGGCGATGGGCTAGAGCCCATGGTCTCGAACGGCATACTATAGCATGCCGTTTTGCATCATTTTTGAGGATTTGAAAAAAAGACGAAAATGACTCCGAGACGATGGGCTATAGCCCATGGTCTCGGAGTGATTTTTGTCTTTTTTTCAAATCCTCGTTTTTCATCATTTATGACCATGGCGATGGGCTATAGCCCATGGTCTCGAACGGCATACTATAGCATGCCGTTTTGCATAATTTTTGAGGATTTGAAAAAAAGACGAAAATCACTCCGTGACCATGGGCTATAGCCCATCGTCTCGGAGTCATTTTTGTCTTTTTTTCAAATCCTAGTTTTTCATCATTTATGACCATGGCGATGGGCTATAGCCCATGGTCTTGAACGGCATACTATAGCATGCCGTTTTCCATCATTTTTGAGGATTTGAAAAAAAGACGAAAATCACTCCGAGACCATGGGCTATAGCCCATCGTCTCGGAGTCATTTTCGCGTTTTTTTCAAATCCTCGTTTTTCATCATTTATGACCATGGCGATGGGCTATAGCCCATGGTCTTGAACGGCATACTATAGCATGCCGTTTTCCATCATTTTTGAGGATTTGAAAAAAAGACGAAAACCACTCCGAGACCATGGGCTATAGCCCATCGTCTCGGAGTCATTTTCGTCTTTTTTTCAAATCCTTGTTTTTCATCATTTATGACCATGGCGATGGGCTATAGCCCATGGTCTCGAACGGCATACTATAGCATGCCGTTTTACATCATTTTTGAGGATTTGAAAAAAAGACGAAAATCACTCCGAGACCATGGGCTATAGCCCATCGTCTCGGAGTCATTTTCGTCTTTTTTTCAAATCCTCGTTTTTCATCATTTATGACCATGGCGATGGGCTATAGCCCATGGTCTTGAACGGCATACTATAGCATGCCGTTTTCCATCATTTTTGAGGATTTGAAAAAAAGACGAAAATCACTCCGAGACCATGGGCTATAGCCCATCGTCTCGGAGTCATTTTCGTCTTTTTTTCAAATCCTTGTTTTTCATCATTTATGACCATGGCGATGGGCTATAGCCCATGGTCTCGAACGGCATACTATAGCATGCCGTTTTACATCATTTTTGAGGATTTGAAAAAAAGACGAAAATCACTCCGAGACCATGGGCTATAGCCCATCGTCTCGGAGTAATTTTCGTCTTTTTTTCCAAATCCTTGTTTTTCATCATTTATGACCATGGCGATGGGCTATAGCCCATGGTCTCGAACGGCATACTATAGCATGTCGTTTTACATCATTTTTGAGGATTTAAAAAAAAAACGAAAATCACTCCGAGACCATGGGCTATAGCCCATCGTCTCGGAGTCATTTTCGTCTTTTTTTCAAATCCTTGTTTTTCATCATTTATGACCATGGCGATGGGCTATAGCCCATGGTCTCGAACGGTATACTATAGCATGCTGTTTTACATAATTTTTGAGGATTTGAAAAAAAGACGAAAATCACTCCGAGACCATGGGCTATAGCCCATGGTCTCGGAGTCATTTTCGTGTTTTTTTCAAATCCTCGTTTTTCATCATTTATGACCATGGCGATGGGCTATAGCCCATGGTCTTGAACGGCATACTATAGCATGCCGTTTTCCATCATTTTTGAGGATTTGAAAAAAAGACGAAAATCTCTCCGAGACCATGGGCTATAGCCCATCGTCTCGGAGTCATTTTCGTCTTTTTTTCAAATCCTCGTTTTTCATCATTTATGACCAGGGCGATGGGCTAGAGCCCATGGTCTCGAACGGCATACTATAGCATGCCGTTTTGCATCATTTTTGAGGATTTGAAAAAAAGACGAAAATGACTCCGAGACGATGGGCTATAGCCCATGGTCTCGGAGTGATTTTTGTCTTTTTTTCAAATCCTCGTTTTTCATCATTTATGACCATGGCGATGGGCTATAGCCCATGGTCTCGAACGGCATACTATAGCATGCCGTTTTGCATAATTTTTGAGGATTTGAAAAAAAGACGAAAATCACTCCGTGACCATGGGCTATAGCCCATCGTCTCGGAGTCATTTTTGTCTTTTTTTCAAATCCTAGTTTTTCATCATTTATGACCATGGCGATGGGCTATAGCCCATGGTCTTGAACGGCATACTATAGCAAGCCGTTTTCCATCATTTTTGAGGATTTGAAAAAAAGACGAAAATCACTCCGAGACCATGGGCTATAGCCCATCGTCTCGGAGTCATTTTCGCGTTTTTTTCAAATCCTCGTTTTTCATCATTTATGACCATGGCGATGGGCTATAGCCCATGGTCTTGAACGGCATACTATAGCATGCCGTTTTCCATCATTTTTGAGGATTTGAAAAAAAGACGAAAATCACTCCGAGACCATGGGCTATAGCCCATCGTCTCGGAGTCATTTTCGTCTTTTTTTCAAATCCTTGTTTTTCATCATTTATGACCATGGCGATGGGCTATAGCCCATGGTCTCGAACGGCATACTATAGCATGCCGTTTTACATCATTTTTGAGGATTTGAAAAAAAGACGAAAATCACTCCGAGACCATGGGCTATAGCCCATCGTCTCGGAGTCATTTTCGTCTTTTTTTCAAATCCTCGTTTTTCATCATTTATGACCATGGCGATGGGCTATAGCCCATGGTCTTGAACGGCATACTATAGCATGCCGTTTTCCATCATTTTTGAGGATTTGAAAAAAAGACGAAAATCACTCCGAGACCATGGGCTATAGCCCATCGTCTCGGAGTCATTTTCGTCTTTTTTTCAAATCCTTGTTTTTCATCATTTATGACCATGGCGATGGGCTATAGCCCATGGTCTCGAACGGCATACTATAGCATGCCGTTTTACATCATTTTTGAGGATTTGAAAAAAAGACGAAAATCACTCCGAGACCATGGGCTATAGCCCATCGTCTCGGAGTAATTTTCGTCTTTTTTTCAAATCCTTGTTTTTCATCATTTATGACCATGGCGATGGGCTATAGCCCATGGTCTCGAACGGCATACTATAGCATGTCGTTTTACATCATTTTTGAGGATTTGAAAAAAAGACAATAATCACTCCGAGACCATGGGCTATAGCCCATCGTCTCGGAGTCATTTTTGTCTTTTTTTCAAATCCTCGTTTTTCATCATTTATGACCATGGCGATGGGCTATAGCCCATGGTCTCGAACGGCATACTATAGCATGCCGTTTTCCATCATTTTTGAGGATTTGAAAAAAAGACGAAAATCACTCCGAGACCATGGGCTATAGCCCATCGTCTCGGAGTCATTTTCGTCTTTTTTTCAAATCCTTGTTTTTCATCATTTATGACCATGGCGATGGGCTATAGCCCATGGTCTCGAACGGCATACTATAGCATGCCGTTTTACATCATTTTTGAGGATTTGAAAAAAAGACGAAAATCACTCCGAGACCATGGGCTATAGCCCATCGTCTCGGAGTCATTTTCGTCTTTTTTTCAAATCCTCGTTTTTCATCATTTATGACCATGGGCTATAGCCCATATCGGACTGCATACTATAGCATTCCGTTTTTCATCATTTTTGAGGATTTGAAAAAAATACGGAAATCACTCTAAGGACGATGGGCTATAGCCCATGGTCTCGAACGGCATACTATAGCATGCCGTTTTCCATCATTTTTGAGGATTTGAAAAAAAGACGAAAATCACTCCGAGACCATGGGCTATAGCCCATCGTCTCGGAGTCATTTTCGTGTTTTTTTCAAATCCTCATTTTTCATCATTTATGACCATGGCGATGGGCTATAGCCCATGGTCTCGAACGGCATACTATAGCATGCCGTTTTGCATCATTTTTGAGGATTTGAAAAAAAGACGAAAATGACTCCGAGACGATGGGCTATAGCCCATGGTCTCGGAGTGATTTTTGTCTTTTTTTCAAATCCTCGTTTTTCATCATTTATGAACATGGCGATGGGCTATAGCCCATGGTCTCGAACGGCATACTATAGCATGCCGTTTTGCATAATTTTTGAGGATTTGAAAAAAAGACGAAAATCACTCCGTGACCATGGGCTATAGCCCATCGTCTCGGAGTCATTTTTGTCTTTTTTTCAAATCCTAGTTTTTCATCATTTATGACCATGGCGATGGGCTATAGCCCATGGTCTTGAACGGCATACTATAGCATGCCGTTTTCCATCATTTTTGAGGATTTGAAAAAAAGACGAAAATCACTCCGAGACCATGGGCTATAGCCCATCGTCTCGGAGTCATTTTCGCGTTTTTTTCAAATCCTCGTTTTTCATCATTTATGACCATGGCGATGGGCTATAGCCCATGGTCTTGAACGGCATACTATAGCATGCCGTTTTCCATCATTTTTGAGGATTTGAAAAAAAGACGAAAATCACTCCGAGACCATGGGCTATAGCCCATCGTCTCGGAGTCATTTTCGTCTTTTTTTCAAATCCTTGTTTTTCATCATTTATGACCATGGCGATGGGCTATAGCCCATGGTCTCGAACGGCATACTATAGCATGCCGTTTTACATCATTTTTGAGGATTTGAAAAAAAGACGAAAATCACTCCGAGACCATGGGCTATAGCCCATCGTCTCGGAGTCATTTTCGTCTTTTTTTCAAATCCTCGTTTTTCATCATTTATGACCATGGCGATGGGCTATAGCCCATGGTCTTGAACGGCATACTATAGCATGCCGTTTTCCATCATTTTTGAGGATTTGAAAAAAAGACGAAAATCACTCCGAGACCATGGGCTATAGCCCATCGTCTCGGAGTCATTTTCGTCTTTTTTTCAAATCCTTGTTTTTCATCATTTATGACCATGGCGATGGGCTATAGCCCATGGTCTCGAACGGCATACTATAGCATGCCGTTTTACATCATTTTTGAGGATTTGAAAAAAAGACGAAAATCACTCCGAGACCATGGGCTATAGCCCATCGTCTCGGAGTAATTTTCGTCTTTTTTTCAAATCCTTGTTTTTCATCATTTATGACCATGGCGATGGGCTATAGCCCATGGTCTCGAACGGCATACTATAGCATGTCGTTTTACATCATTTTTGAGGATTTGAAAAAAAGACAATAATCACTCCGAGACCATGGGCTATAGCCCATCGTCTCGGAGTCATTTTTGTCTTTTTTTCAAATCCTCGTTTTTCATCATTTATGACCATGGCGATGGGCTATAGCCCATGGTCTCGAACGGCATACTATAGCATGCCGTTTTCCATCATTTTTGAGGATTTGAAAAAAAGACGAAAATCACTCCGAGACCATGGGCTATAGCCCATCGTCTCGGAGTCATTTTCATCTTTTTTTCAAATCCTTGTTTTTCATCATTTATGACCATGGCGATGGGCTATAGCCCATGGTCTCGAACGGCATACTATAGCATGCCGTTTTACATCATTTTTGAGGATTTGAAAAAAAGACGAAAATCACTCCGAGACCATGGGCTATAGCCCATCGTCTCGGAGTCATTTTCGTCTTTTTTTCAAATCCTCGTTTTTCATCATTTATGACCATGGGCTATAGCCCATATCGGACTGCATACTATAGCATTCCGTTTTTCATCATTTTTGAGGATTTGAAAAAAATACGGAAATCACTCTAAGGACGATGGGCTATAGCCCATGGTCTCGAACGGCATACTATAGCATGCCGTTTTCCATCATTTTTGAGGATTTGAAAAAAAGACGAAAATCACTCCGAGACCATGGGCTATAGCCCATCGTCTCGGAGTCATTTTCGTGTTTTTTTCAAATCCTCATTTTTCATCATTTATGACCATGGCGATGGGCTATAGCCCATGGTCTCGAACGGCATACTATAGCATGCCGTTTTGCATCATTTTTGAGGATTTGAAAAAAAGACGAAAATGACTCCGAGACGATGGGCTATAGCCCATGGTCTCGGAGTGATTTTTGTCTTTTTTTCAAATCCTCAAAAATGATGAAAAATGGCATGCTATAGTATGCCGTCTGAGGGGCTCACATAGACAGCAGCTTATCACAGAGTGCCACCATGCTCTCTGAGAATCTCCTCAGCTTTCCATCTCTTTCCAGTTCTCTTCTGGATGTTATTCTCCAAAACATGCTGCAGAGTGAAAGTAGGAGGAACTCAGCTGGATTTGAACTCACAACCTCTGGCTCACATGGACATCATCTTAACAAGGGTGCCACTGAGCTCTCAGTGATTTTGTAAGGTTGTAAGTTGTTCTTCTTGGTGTCACTTTTCAAATGGGGCCTTGGGATCATGTACAGAGCATTTGAATGGTGCTGTGCATCAAAGGTGTCTTTAGTGCTTTTAAGTGTTATCGTGGATGTTAATCAGATAATACAGAGGAGAAACCATGACAGGACACAGACAGCCTCCCCATTGGTGGATGTGATCCTGGCAGCCAGCCCAGGTGTGTTCTGGTCCTGTTGATTGAGCTGAGAAGGACCTATAAACCTTGACATTTTTTTTAAAAAAAAGACGAAAATCACTCCGAGACCATGGGCTATAGCCCATCGTCTCGGAGTCATTTTCGTCTTTTTTTCAAATCCTCGTTTTTCATCATTTATGACCATGGCGATGGGCTATAGCCCATGGTCTCGAACGGCATACTATAGCATGCCGTTTTCCATCATTTTTGAGGATTTGAAAAAAAGACGAAAATCACTCCGAGACCATGGGATATAGCCCATCGTCTCGGAGTCATTTTCGTCTTTTTTTCAAATCCTCGTTTTTCATCATTTATGACCATGGCGATGGGCTATAGCCCATGGTCTCGAACGGCATACTATAGCATGCCGTTTTCCATCATTTTTGAGGATTTGAAAAAAAGACGAAAATCACTCCGAGACCATGGGCTATAGCCCATCGTCTCGGAGTCATTTTCGTCTTTTTTCAAATCCTCGTTTTTCATCATTTATGACCATGGCGATGGGCTATAGCCCATGGTCTCGAACGGCATACTATAGCATGCCGTTTTGCATCATTTTTGAGGATTTGAAAAAAAGACGAAAATCACTCCGAGACCATGGGCTATAGCCCATCGTCTTGGAGTCATTTCGTCTTTTTTTCAAATCCTCGTTTTTCATCATTTATGACCATGGCGATGGGCTACAGCCCATGGTCTCGAACGGCATACTATAGCATGCCGTTTTGCATCATTTTTGAGGATTTGAAAAAAAGACGAAAATGACTCCGAGACCATGGGCTATAGCCCATGGTCTCGGAGTGATTTTTGTCTTTTTTTCAAATCCTCAAAAATGATGAAAAATGGCATGCTATAGTATGCCGTCTGAGGGGCTCACATAGACAGCAGCTTATCACAGAGTGCCACCATGCTCTCTGAGAATCTCCTCAGCTTTCCATCTCTTTCCAGTTCTCTTCTGGATGTTATTCTCCAAAACATGCTGCAGAGTGAAAGTAGGAGGAACTCAGCTGGATTTGAACTCACAACCTCTGGCTCACATGGACATCATCTTAACAAGGGTGCCACTGAGCTCTCAGTGATTTTTAGGTTGTAAGTTGTTCTTCTTGGTGTCACTTTTCAAATGGGGCCTTGGGATCATGTACAGAGCATTTGAATGGTGCTGTGCATCAAAGGTGTCTTTAGTGCTTTTAAGTGTTATCGTGGATGTTAATCAGATAATACAGAGGAGAAACCTTGACAGGACACAGACAGCCTCCCCATTGGTGGATGTGATCCTGGCAGCCAGCCCAGGTGTGTTCTGGTCCTGTTGATTCAGCTGAGAAGGACCTATAGACCTTGGGAAAAAAATGAAAAAAAGACGAAAATCACTCCGAGACCATGGGCTATAGCCCATCGTCTCGGAGTCATTTTCGTCTTTTTTTCAAATCCTCGTTTTTCATCATTTATGACCATGGCGATGGGCTATAGCCCATGGTCTCGAACGGCATACTATAGCATGCCGTTTTCCATCATTTTTGAGGATTTAAAAAAAAGACGAAAATCACTCCGAGACCATGGGCTATAGCCCATCGTCTCGGAGTCATTTTCGTCTTTTTTTCAAATCCTTGTTTTTCATCATTTATGACCATGGCGATGGGCTATAGCCCATGGTCTCGAACGGTATACTATAGCATGCTGTTTTACATAATTTTTGAGGATTTGAAAAAAAGACGAAAATCACTCCGAGACCATGGGCTATAGCCCATCGTCTCGGAGTCATTTTCGTGTTTTTTTCAAATCCTCGTTTTTCATCATTTATGACCATGGCGATGGGCTATAGCCCATGGTCTTGAACGGCATACTATAGCATGCCGTTTTCCATCATTTTTGAGGATTTGAAAAAAAGACGAAAATCTCTCCGAGACCATGGGCTACAGCCCATCGTCTCGGAGTCATTTTCGTCTTTTTTTCAAATCCTCGTTTTTCATCATTTATGACCAGGGCGATGGGCTAGAGCCCATGGTCTCGAACGGCATACTATAGCATGCCGTTTTGCATCATTTTTGAGGATTTGAAAAAAAGACGAAAATGACTCCGAGACGATGGGCTATAGCCCATGGTCTCGGAGTGATTTTTGTCTTTTTTTCAAATCCTCGTTTTTCATCATTTATGACCATGGCGATGGGCTATAGCCCATGGTCTCGAACGGCATACTATAGCATGCCGTTTTGCATAATTTTTGAGGATTTGAAAAAAAGACGAAAATCACTCCGTGACCATGGGCTATAGCCCATCGTCTCGGAGTCATTTTCGCGGTTTTTTCAAATCCTCGTTTTTCATCATTTATGACCATGGCGATGGGCTATAGCCCATGGTCTTGAACGGCATACTATAGCATGCCGTTTTCCATCATTTTTGAGGATTTGAAAAAAAGACGAAAATCACTCCGAGACCATGGGCTATAGCCCATCGTCTCGGAGTCATTTTCGCGTTTTTTTTCAAATCCTCGTTTTTCATCATTTATGACCATGGCGATGGGCTATAGCCCATGGTCTTGAACGGCATACTATAGCATGCCGTTTTCCATCATTTTTGAGGATTTGAAAAAAAGACGAAAATCACTCCGAGACCATGGGCTATAGCCCATCGTTTCGGAGTCATTTTCGTCTTTTTTTCAAATCCTTGTTTTTCATCATTTATGACCATGGCGATGGGCTATAGCCCATGGTCTCGAACGGCATACTATAGCATGCCGTTTTACATCATTTTTGAGGATTTGAAAAAAAGACGAAAATCACTCCGAGACCATGGGCTATAGCCCATCGTCTCGGAGTCATTTTCGTCTTTTTTTCAAATCCTCGTTTTTCATCATTTATGACCATGGCGATGGGCTATAGCCCATGGTCTTGAACGGCATACTATAGCATGCCGTTTTCCATCATTTTTGAGGATTTGAAAAAAAGACGAAAATCACTCCGAGACCATGGGCTACAGCCCATCGTCTCGGAGTCATTTTCGTCTTTTTTTCAAATCCTCGTTTTTCATCATTTATGACCAGGGCGATGGGCTAGAGCCCATGGTCTCGAACGGCATACTATAGCATGCCATTTTGCATCATTTTTGAGGATTTGAAAAAAAGACGAAAATGACTCCGAGACGATGGGCTACAGCCCATGGTCTCGGAGTGATTTTTGTCTTTTTTTCAAATCCTCGTTTTTCATCATCTATGACCATGGCGATGGGCTATAGCCCATGGTCTCGAACGGCATACTATAGCATGCCGTTTTGCATAATTTTTGAGGATTTGAAAAAAAGACGAAAATCACTCCGTGACCATGGGCTATAGCCCATCGTCTCGGAGTCATTTTCGCGGTTTTTTCAAATCCTCGTTTTTCATCATTTATGACCATGGCGATGGGCTATAGCCCATGGTCTTGAACGGCATACTATAGCATGCCGTTTTCCATCATTTTTGAGGATTTGAAAAAAAGACGAAAATCACTCCGAGACCATGGGCTATAGCCCATCGTCTCGGAGTCATTTTCGCGTTTTTTTTCAAATCCTCGTTTTTCATCATTTATGACCATGGCGATGGGCTATAGCCCATGGTCTTGAACGGCATACTATAGCATGCCGTTTTCCATCATTTTTGAGGATTTGAAAAAAAGACGAAAATCACTCCGAGACCATGGGCTATAGCCCATCGTTTCGGAGTCATTTTCGTCTTTTTTTCAAATCCTTGTTTTTCATCATTTATGACCATGGCGATGGGCTATAGCCCATGGTCTCGAACGGCATACTATAGCATGCCGTTTTACATCATTTTTGAGGATTTGAAAAAAAGACGAAAATCACTCCGAGACCATGGGCTATAGCCCATCGTCTCGGAGTCATTTTCGTCTTTTTTTCAAATCCTCGTTTTTCATCATTTATGACCATGGCGATGGGCTATAGCCCATGGTCTTGAACGGCATACTATAGCATGCCGTTTTCCATCATTTTTGAGGATTTGAAAAAAAGACGAAAATCACTCCGAGACCATGGGCTACAGCCCATCGTCTCGGAGTCATTTTCGTCTTTTTTTCAAATCCTCGTTTTTCATCATTTATGACCAGGGCGATGGGCTAGAGCCCATGGTCTCGAACGGCATACTATAGCATGCCGTTTTGCATCATTTTTGAGGATTTGAAAAAAAGACGAAAATGACTCCGAGACGATGGGCTATAGCCCATGGTCTCGGAGTGATTTTTGTCTTTTTTTCAAATCCTCGTTTTTCATCATTTATGACCATGGTGATGGGCTATAGCCCATGGTCTCGAACGGCATACTATAGCATGCCGTTTTGCATAATTTTTGAGGATTTGAAAAAAAGACGAAAATCACTCCGTGACCATGGGCTATAGCCCATCGTCTCGGAGTCATTTTCGCGGTTTTTTCAAATCCTCGTTTTTCATCATTTATGACCATGGCGATGGGCTATAGCCCATGGTCTTGAACGGCATACTATAGCATGCCGTTTTCCATCATTTTTGAGGATTTGAAAAAAAGACGAAAATCACTCCGAGACCATGGGCTATAGCCCATCGTCTCGGAGTCATTTTCGCGTTTTTTTTCAAATCCTCGTTTTTCATCATTTATGACCATGGCGATGGGCTATAGCCCATGGTCTTGAACGGCATACTATAGCATGCCGTTTTCCATCATTTTTGAGGATTTGAAAAAAAGACGAAAATCACTCCGAGACCATGGGCTATAGCCCATCGTTTCGGAGTCATTTTCGTCTTTTTTTCAAATCCTTGTTTTTCATCATTTATGACCATGGCGATGGGCTATAGCCCATGGTCTCGAACGGCATACTATAGCATGCCGTTTTACATCATTTTTGAGGATTTGAAAAAAAGACGAAAATCACTCCGAGACCATGGGCTATAGCCCATCGTCTCGGAGTCATTTTCGTCTTTTTTTCAAATCCTCGTTTTTCATCATTTATGACCATGGCGATGGGCTATAGCCCATGGTCTTGAACGGCATACTATAGCATGCCGTTTTCCATCATTTTTGAGGATTTGAAAAAAAGACGAAAATCACTCCGAGACCATGGGCTACAGCCCATCGTCTCGGAGTCATTTTCGTCTTTTTTTCAAATCCTCGTTTTTCATCATTTATGACCAGGGCGATGGGCTAGAGCCCATGGTCTCGAACGGCATACTATAGCATGCCGTTTTGCATCATTTTTGAGGATTTGAAAAAAAGACGAAAATGACTCCGAGACGATGGGCTATAGCCCATGGTCTCGGAGTGATTTTTGTCTTTTTTTCAAATCCTCGTTTTTCATCATTTATGACCATGGTGATGGGCTATAGCCCATGGTCTCGAACGGCATACTATAGCATGCCGTTTTGCATAATTTTTGAGGATTTGAAAAAAAGACGAAAATCACTCCGTGACCATGGGCTATAGCCCATCGTCTCGGAGTCATTTTCGCGGTTTTTTCAAATCCTCGTTTTTCATCATTTATGACCATGGCGATGGGCTATAGCCCATGGTCTTGAACGGCATACTATAGCATGCCGTTTTCCATCATTTTTGAGGATTTGAAAAAAAGACGAAAATCACTCCGAGACCATGGGCTATAGCCCATCGTCTCGGAGTCATTTTCGCATTTTTTTTCAAATCCTCGTTTTTCATCATTTATGACCATGGCGATGGGCTATAGCCCATGGTCTTGAACGGCATACTATAGCATGCCGTTTTCCATCATTTTTGAGGATTTGAAAAAAAGACGAAAATCACTCCGAGACCATGGGCTATAGCCCATCGTTTCGGAGTCATTTTCGTCTTTTTTTCAAATCCTTGTTTTTCATCATTTATGACCATGGCGATGGGCTATAGCCCATGGTCTCGAACGGCATACTATAGCATGCCGTTTTACATCATTTTTGAGGATTTGAAAAAAAGACGAAAATCACTCCGAGACCATGGGCTATAGCCCATCGTCTCGGAGTCATTTTCGTCTTTTTTTCAAATCCTCGTTTTTCATCATTTATGACCATGGCGATGGGCTATAGCCCATGGTCTTGAACGGCATACTATAGCATGCCGTTTTCCATCATTTTTGAGGATTTGAAAAAAAGACGAAAATCACTCCGAGACCATGGGCTATAGCCCATCGTCTCGGAGTCATTTTCGTCTTTTTTTCAAATCCTTGTTTTTCATCATTTATGACCATGGCGATGGGCTATAGCCCATGGTCTCGAACGGCATACTATAGCATGCCGTTTTACATCATTTTTGAGGATTTGAAAAAAAGACGAAAATCACTCCGAGACCATGGGCTATAGCCCATCGTCTCGGAGTCATTTTCGTCTTTTTTTCAAATCCTTGTTTTTCATCATTTATGACCATGGCGATGGGCTATAGCCCATGGTCTCGAACGGCATACTATAGCATGCCGTTTTACATCATTTTTGAGGATTTGAAAAAAAGACGATAATCACTCCGAGACCATGGGCTATAGCCCATCGTCTCGGAGTCATTTTTGTCTTTTTTTCAAATCCTCGTTTTTCATCATTTATGACCATGGCGATGGGCTATAGCCCATGGTCTCGAACGGCATACTATAGCATGCCGTTTTCCATCATTTTTGAGGATTTGAAAAAAAGACGAAAATCTCTCCGAGACCATGGGCTATAGCCCATCGTCTCAGAGTTATTTTCGTCTTTTTTTCAAATCCTCGTTTTTCATCATTTATGACCAGGGCGATGGGCTAGAGCCCATGGTCTCGAACGGCATACTATAGCATGCCGTTTTGCATCATTTTTGAGGATTTGAAAAAAAGACGAAAATGACTCCGAGACGATGGGCTATAGCCCATGGTCTCGGAGTGATTTTTGTCTTTTTTTCAAATCCTCGTTTTTCATCATTTATGACCATGGCGATGGGCTATAGCCCATGGTCTCGAACGGCATACTATAGCATGCCGTTTTGCATAATTTTTGAGGATTTGAAAAAAAGACGAAAATCACTCCGTGACCATGGGCTATAGCCCATCGTCTCGGAGTCATTTTTGTCTTTTTTTCAAATCCTAGTTTTTCATCATTTATGACCATGGCGATGGGCTATAGCCCATGGTCTTGAACGGCATACTATAGCATGCCGTTTTCCATCATTTTTGAGGATTTGAAAAAAAGACGAAAATCACTCCGAGACCATGGGCTATAGCCCATCGTCTCGGAGTCATTTTCGCGTTTTTTTCAAATCCTCGTTTTTCATCATTTATGACCATGGCGATGGGCTATAGCCCATGGTCTTGAACGGCATACTATAGCATGCCGTTTTCCATCATTTTTGAGGATTTGAAAAAAAGACGAAAATCACTCCGAGACCATGGGCTATAGCCCATCGTCTCGGAGTCATTTTCGTCTTTTTTTCAAATCCTTGTTTTTCATCATTTATGACCATGGCGATGGGCTATAGCCCATGGTCTCGAACGGCATACTATAGCATGCCGTTTTACATCATTTTTGAGGATTTGAAAAAAAGACGAAAATCACTCCGAGACCATGGGCTATAGCCCATCGTCTCGGAGTCATTTTCGTCTTTTTTTCAAATCCTCGTTTTTCATCATTTATGACCATGGCGATGGGCTATAGCCCATGGTCTCGAACGGCATACTATAGCATGCCGTTTTCCATCATTTTTGAGGATTTTAAAAAAAGACGAAAATCACTCCGAGACCATGGGCTATAGCCCATCGTCTCGGAGTCATTTTCGTCTTTTTTTCAAATCCTTGTTTTTCATCATTTATGACCATGGCGATGGGCTATAGCCCATGGTCTCGAACGGTATACTATAGCATGCTGTTTTACATAATTTTTGAGGATTTGAAAAAAAGACGAAAATCACTCCGAGACCATGGGCTATAGCCCATCATCTCGGAGTCATTTTCGTGTTTTTTTCAAATCCTCGTTTTTCATCATTTATGACCATGGCGATGGGCTATAGCCCATGGTCTTGAACGGCATACTATAGCATGCCGTTTTCCATCATTTTTGAGGATTTGAAAAAAAGACGAAAATCTCTCCGAGACCATGGGCTATAGCCCATCGTCTCGGAGTCATTTTCGTCTTTTTTTCAAATCCTCGTTTTTCATCATTTATGACCAGGGCGATGGGCTAGAGCCCATGGTCTCGAACGGCATACTATAGCATGCCGTTTTGCATCATTTTTGAGGATTTGAAAAAAAGACGAAAATGACTCCGAGACGATGGGCTATAGCCCATGGTCTCGGAGTGATTTTTGTCTTTTTTTCAAATCCTCGTTTTTCATCATTTATGACCATGGCGATGGGCTATAGCCCATGGTCTCGAACGGCATACTATAGCATGCCGTTTTGCATAATTTTTGAGGATTTGAAAAAAAGACGAAAATCACTCCGTGACCATGGGCTATAGCCCATCGTCTCGGAGTCATTTTTGTCTTTTTTTCAAATCCTAGTTTTTCATCATTTATGACCATGGCGATGGGCTATAGCCCATGGTCTTGAACGGCATACTATAGCATGCCGTTTTCCATCATTTTTGAGGATTTGAAAAAAAGACGAAAATCACTCCGAGACCATGGGCTATAGCCCATCGTCTCGGAGTCATTTTCGCGTTTTTTTCAAATCCTCGTTTTTCATCATTTATGACCATGGCGATGGGCTATAGCCCATGGTCTTGAACGGCATACTATAGCATGCCGTTTTCCATCATTTTTGAGGATTTGAAAAAAAGACGAAAATCACTCCGAGACCATGGGCTATAGCCCATCGTCTCGGAGTCATTTTCGTCTTTTTTTCAAATCCTTGTTTTTCATCATTTATGACCATGGCGATGGGCTATAGCCCATGGTCTCGAACGGCATACTATAGCATGCCGTTTTACATCATTTTTGAGGATTTGAAAAAAAGACGAAAATCACTCCGAGACCATGGGCTATAGCCCATCGTCTCGGAGTCATTTTCGTCTTTTTTTCAAATCCTCGTTTTTCATCATTTATGACCATGGCGATGGGCTATAGCCCATGGTCTTGAACGGCATACTATAGCATGCCGTTTTCCATCATTTTTGAGGATTTGAAAAAAAGACGAAAATCACTCCGAGACCATGGGCTATAGCCCATCGTCTCGGAGTCATTTTCGTCTTTTTTTCAAATCCTTGTTTTTCATCATTTATGACCATGGCGATGGGCTATAGCCCATGGTCTCGAACGGCATACTATAGCATGCCGTTTTACATCATTTTTGAGGATTTGAAAAAAAGACGAAAATCACTCCGAGACCATGGGCTATAGCCCATCGTCTCGGAGTCATTTTCGTCTTTTTTTCAAATCCTTGTTTTTCATCATTTATGACCATGGCGATGGGCTATAGCCCATGGTCTCGAACGGCATACTATAGCATGCCGTTTTACATCATTTTTGAGGATTTGAAAAAAAGACGATAATCACTCCGAGACCATGGGCTATAGCCCATCGTCTCGGAGTCATTTTTGTCTTTTTTTCAAATCCTCGTTTTTCATCATTTATGACCATGGCGATGGGCTATAGCCCATGGTCTTGAACGGCATACTATAGCATGCCGTTTTCCATCATTTTTGAGGATTTGAAAAAAAGACGAAAATCACTCCGAGACCATGGGCTATAGCCCATCGTCTCGGAGTCATTTTCGTGTTTTTTTCAAATCCTCGTTTTTCATAATTTATGACCATGGCGATGGGCTATAGCCCATGGTCTTGAACGGCATACTATAGCATGCCGTTTTACATCATTTTTGAGGATTTGAAAAAAAGACGAAAATCACTCCGAGACCATGGGCTATAGCCCATCGTCTCGGAGTCATTTTCGTCTTTTTTTCAAATCCTCGTTTTTCATCATTTATGACCATGGGCTAAAGCCCATATCGGACTGCATACTATAGCATTCCGTTTTTCATCATTTTTGAGGATTTGAAAAAAATACGGAAATCACTCTAAGGACGATGGGCTATAGCCCATGGTCTCGAACGGCATACTATAGCATTCCGTTTTCCATCATTTTTGAGGATTTGAAAAAAAGACGAAAATCACTCCGAGACCATGGGCTATAGCCCATCGTCTCGGAGTCATTTTCGTGTTTTTTTCAAATCCTCGTTTTTCATCATTTATGACCATGGCGATGGGCTATAGCCCATGGTCTTGAACGGCATACTATAGCATGCCGTTTTCCATAATTTTTGAGGATTTGAAAAAAAGACGAAAATCACTCCGAGACCATGGGCTATAGCCCATGGTCTCGGAGTCATTTTCATCTTTTTTTCAAATCCTTGTTTTTCATCATTTATGACCATGGCGATGGGCTATAGCCCATGGTCTCGAACGGCATACTATAGCATGCCGTTTTACATCATTTTTGAGGATTTGAAAAAAAGACGAAAATCACTCCGAGACCATGGGCTATAGCCCATCGTCTCGGAGTCATTCTCGTCTTTTTTTCAAATCCTCGTTTTTCATCATTTATGACCATGGCGATGGGCTATAGCCCATGGTCTCGAACGGCATACTATAGCATGCCGTTTTACATCATTTTTTGAGGATTTGAAAAAAAGACGAAAATCACTCCGAGACCATTGGCTATAGCCCATCGTCTCGGAGTCATTTTCGTCTTTTTTTCAAATCCTTGTTTTTCATCATTTATGACCATGGCGATGGGCTATAGCCCATGGTCTCGAACGGCATACTATAGCATGCCGTTTTACATCATTTTTGAGGATTTGAAAAAAATACGAAAATCACTCCGAGACCATGGGCTATAGCCCATCGTCTCGGAGTCATTTTCGTCTTTTTTTCAAATCCTCGTTTTTCATCATTAATGACCATGGCGATGGGCTATAGCCCATGGTCTCGAACGGCATACTATAGCATGCCGTTTTACATCATTTTTGAGGATTTGAAAAAAAGACGAAAATCACTCCGAGACCATGGGCTATAGCCCATCGTCTCGGAGTCATTTTCGTCTTTTTTTCAAATCCTTGTTTTTCATCATTTATGACCATGGCGATGGGCTATAGCCCATGGTCTCGAACGGCATACTATAGCATGCCGTTTTACATCATTTTTGAGGATTTGAAAAAAAGACGAAAATCACTCCGAGACCATGGGCTATAGCCCATCGTCTCGGAGTCATTTTCGTCTTTTTTTCAAATCCTTGTTTTTCATCATTTATGACCATGGCGATGGGCTATAGCCCATGGTCTCGAACGGCATACTATAGCATGCCGTTTTACATCATTTTTGAGGATTTGAAAAAAAGACGAAAATCACTCCGAGACCATGGGCTATAGCCCATCGTCTCGGAGTCATTTTCGTCTTTTTTTCAAATCCTTGTTTTTCATCATTTATGACCATGGGCTATAGCCCATATCGGACTGCATACTATAGCATTCCGTTTTTCATCATTTTTGAGGATTTTAAAAAAATACGGAAATCACTCTAAGGACGATGGGCTATAGCCCATGGTCTCGAACGGCATACTATAGCATGCCGTTTTCCATCATTTTTGAGGATTTGAAAAAAAGACGAAAATCACTCCGAGACCATGGGCTATAGCCCATCGTCTCGGAGTCATTTTCGTGTTTTTTTCAAATCCTCATTTTTCATCATTTATGACCATGGCGATGGGCTATAGCCCATGGTCTCGAACGGCATACTATAGCATGCCGTTTTACATCATTTTTGAGGATTTGAAAAAAATACGAAAATCACTCCGAGACCATGGGCTATAGCCCATCGTCTCGGAGTCATTTTCGTCTTTTTTTCAAATCCTCGTTTTTCATCATTAATGACCATGGCGATGGGCTATAGCCCATGGTCTCGAACGGCATACTATAGCATGCCGTTTTACATCATTTTTGAGGATTTGAAAAAAAGACGAAAATCACTCCGAGACCATGGGCTATAGCCCATCGTCTCGGAGTCATTTTCGTCTTTTTTTCAAATCCTTGTTTTTCATCATTTATGACCATGGCGATGGGCTATAGCCCATGGTCTCGAACGGCATACTATAGCATGCCGTTTTACATCATTTTTGAGGATTTGAAAAAAAGACGAAAATCACTCCGAGACCATGGGCTATAGCCCATCGTCTCGGAGTCATTTTCGTCTTTTTTTCAAATCCTTGTTTTTCATCATTTATGACCATGGCGATGGGCTATAGCCCATGGTCTCGAACGGCATACTATAGCATGCCGTTTTACATCATTTTTGAGGATTTGAAAAAAAGACGAAAATCACTCCGAGACCATGGGCTATAGCCCATCGTCTCGGAGTCATTTTCGTCTTTTTTTCAAATCCTCGTTTTTCATCATTTATGACCATGGGCTATAGCCCATATCGGACTGCATACTATAGCATTCCGTTTTTCATCATTTTTGAGGATTTGAAAAAAATACGGAAATCACTCTAAGGACGATGGGCTATAGCCCATGGTCTCGAACGGCATACTATAGCATGCCGTTTTCCATCATTTTTGAGGATTTGAAAAAAAGACGAAAATCACTCCGAGACCATGGGCTATAGCCCATCGTCTCGGAGTCATTTTCGTGTTTTTTTCAAATCCTCATTTTTCATCATTTATGACCATGGCGATGGGCTATAGCCCATGGTCTTGAACGGCATACTATAGCATGCCGTTTTCCATCATTTTTGAGGATTTGAAAAAAAGACGAAAATCACTCCGAGACCATGGGCTATAGCCCATCGTCTCGGAGTCATTTTCGTCTTTTTTTCAAATCCTTGTTTTTCATCATTTATGACCATGGCGATGGGCTATAGCCCATGGTCTCGAACGGCATACTATAGCATGCCGTTTTACATCATTTTTGAGGATTTGAAAAAAAGACGAAAATCACTCCGAGACCATGGGCTATAGCCCATCGTCTCGGAGTCATTTTCGTCTTTTTTTCAAATCCTCGTTTTTCATCATTTATGACCATGGCGATGGGCTATAGCCCATGGTCTCGAACGGCATACTATAGCATGCCGTTTTACATCATTTTTTGAGGATTTGAAAAAAAGACGAAAATCACTCCGAGACCATGGGCTATAGCCCATCGTCTCGGAGTCATTTTCGTCTTTTTTTCAAATCCTTGTTTTTCATCATTTATGACCATGGCGATGGGCTATAGCCCATGGTCTCGAACGGCATACTATAGCATGCCGTTTTACATCATTTTTGAGGATTTGAAAAAAAGACGAAAATCACTCCGAGACCATGGGCTATAGCCCATCGTCTCGGAGTCATTTTCGTCTTTTTTTCAAATCCTTGTTTTTCATCATTTATGACCATGGCGATGGGCTATAGCCCATGGTCTCGAACGGCATACTATAGCATGCCGTTTTACATCATTTTCGAGGATTTGAAAAAAAGACGATAATCACTCCGAGACCATGGGCTATAGCCCATCGTCTCGGAGTCATTTTTGTCTTTTTTTCAAATCCTCGTTTTTCATCATTTATGACCATGGCGATGGGCTATAGCCCATGGTCTCGAACGGCATACTATAGCATGCCGTTTTCCATCATTTTTGAGGATTTGAAAAAAAGACGAAAATCACTCCGAGACCATGGGCTATAGCCCATCGTCTCGGAGTCATTTTCGTGTTTTTTTCAAATCCTCGTTTTTCATAATTTATGACCATGGCGATGGGCTATAGCCCATGGTCTTGAACGGCATACTATAGCATGCCGTTTTCCATCATTTTTGAGGATTTGAAAAAAAGACGAAAATCACTCCGAGACCATGGGCTATAGCCCATCGTCTCGGAGTCATTTTCGTCTTTTTTTCAAATCCTTGTTTTTCATCATTTATGACCATGGCGATGGGCTATAGCCCATGGTCTCGAACGGCATACTATAGCATGCCGTTTTACATCATTTTTGAGGATTTGAAAAAAAGACGAAAATCACTCCGAGACCATGGGCTATAGCCCATCGTCTCGGAGTCATTTTCGTCTTTTTTTCAAATCCTCGTTTTTCATCATTTATGACCATGGCGATGGGCTATAGCCCATGGTCTCGAACGGCATACTATAGCATGCCGTTTTACATCATTTTTGAGGATTTGAAAAAAAGACGAAAATCACTCCGAGACCATGGGCTATAGCCCATCGTCTCGGAGTCATTTTCGTCTTTTTTTCAAATCCTCGTTTTTCATCATTTATGACCATGGGCTAAAGCCCATATCGGACTGCATACTATAGCATTCCGTTTTTCATCATTTTTGAGGATTTGAAAAAAATACGGAAATCACTCTAAGGACGATGGGCTATAGCCCATGGTCTCGAACGGCATACTATAGCATTCCGTTTTCCATCATTTTTGAGGATTTGAAAAAAAGACGAAAATCACTCCGAGACCATGGGCTATAGCCCATCGTCTCGGAGTCATTTTCGTGTTTTTTTCAAATCCTCGTTTTTCATCATTTATGACCATGGCGATGGGCTATAGCCCATGGTCTTGAACGGCATACTATAGCATGCCGTTTTCCATCATTTTTGAGGATTTGAAAAAAAGACGAAAATCACTCCGAGACCATGGGCTATAGCCCATGGTCTCGGAGTCATTTTCATCTTTTTTTCAAATCCTTGTTTTTCATCATTTATGACCATGGCGATGGGCTATAGCCCATGGTCTCGAACGGCATACTATAGCATGCCGTTTTACATCATTTTTGAGGATTTGAAAAAAAGACGAAAATCACTCCGAGACCATGGGCTATAGCCCATCGTCTCGGAGTCATTTTCGTCTTTTTTTCAAATCCTCGTTTTTCATCATTTATGACCATGGCGATGGGCTATAGCCCATGGTCTCGAACGGCATACTATAGCATGCCGTTTTACATCATTTTTTGAGGATTTGAAAAAAAGACGAAAATCACTCCGAGACCATGGGCTATAGCCCATCGTCTCGGAGTCATTTTCGTCTTTTTTTCAAATCCTTGTTTTTCATCATTTATGACCATGGCGATGGGCTATAGCCCATGGTCTCGAACGGCATACTATAGCATGCCGTTTTACATCATTTTTGAGGATTTGAAAAAAATACGAAAATCACTCCGAGACCATGGGCTATAGCCCATCGTCTCGGAGTCATTTTCGTCTTTTTTTCAAATCCTCGTTTTTCATCATTAATGACCATGGCGATGGGCTATAGCCCATGGTCTCGAACGGCATACTATAGCATGCCGTTTTACATCATTTTTGAGGATTTGAAAAAAAGACGAAAATCACTCCGAGACCATGGGCTATAGCCCATCGTCTCGGAGTCATTTTCGTCTTTTTTTCAAATCCTTGTTTTTCATCATTTATGACCATGGCGATGGGCTATAGCCCATGGTCTCGAACGGCATACTATAGCATGCCGTTTTACATCATTTTTGAGGATTTGAAAAAAAGACTAAAATCACTCCGAGACCATGGGCTATAGCCCATCGTCTCGGAGTCATTTTCGTCTTTTTTTCAAATCCTTGTTTTTCATCATTTATGACCATGGCGATGGGCTATAGCCCATGGTCTCGAACGGCATACTATAGCATGCCGTTTTACATCATTTTTGAGGATTTGAAAAAAAGACGAAAATCACTCCGAGACCATGGGCTATAGCCCATCGTCTCGGAGTCATTTTCGTCTTTTTTTCAAATCCTCGTTTTTCATCATTAATGACCATGGCGATGGGCTATAGCCCATGGTCTCGAACGGCATACTATAGCATGCCGTTTTACATCATTTTTGAGGATTTGAAAAAAAGACGAAAATCACTCCGAGACCATGGGCTATAGCCCATCGTCTCGGAGTCATTTTCGTCTTTTTTTCAAATCCTTGTTTTTCATCATTTATGACCATGGCGATGGGCTATAGCCCATGGTCTCGAACGGCATACTATAGCATGCCGTTTTACATCATTTTTGAGGATTTGAAAAAAAGACGAAAATCACTCCGAGACCATGGGCTATAGCCCATCGTCTCGGAGTCATTTTCGTCTTTTTTTCAAATCCTTGTTTTTCATCATTTATGACCATGGCGATGGGCTATAGCCCATGGTCTCGAACGGCATACTATAGCATGCCGTTTTACATCATTTTTGAGGATTTGAAAAAAAGACGAAAATCACTCCGAGACCATGGGCTATAGCCCATCGTCTCGGAGTCATTTTCGTCTTTTTTTCAAATCCTCGTTTTTCATCATTTATGACCATGGGCTATAGCCCATATCGGACTGCATACTATAGCATTCCGTTTTTCATCATTTTTGAGGATTTGAAAAAAATACGGAAATCACTCTAAGGACGATGGGCTATAGCCCATGGTCTCGAACGGCATACTATAGCATGCCGTTTTCCATCATTTTTGAGGATTTGAAAAAAAGACGAAAATCACTCCGAGACCATGGGCTATAGCCCATCGTCTCGGAGTCATTTTCGTGTTTTTTTCAAATCCTCATTTTTCATCATTTATGACCATGGCGATGGGCTATAGCCCATGGTCTTGAACGGCATACTATAGCATGCCGTTTTCCATCATTTTTGAGGATTTGAAAAAAAGACGAAAATCACTCCGAGACCATGGGCTATAGCCCATCGTCTCGGAGTCATTTTCGTCTTTTTTTCAAATCCTTGTTTTTCATCATTTATGACCATGGCGATGGGCTATAGCCCATGGTCTCGAACGGCATACTATAGCATGCCGTTTTACATCATTTTTGAGGATTTGAAAAAAAGACGAAAATGACTCCGAGACCATGGGCTATAGCCCATCGTCTCGGAGTCATTTTCGTCTTTTTTTCAAATCCTCGTTTTTCATCATTTATGACCATGGCGATGGGCTATAGCCCATGGTCTCGAACGGCATACTATAGCATGCCGTTTTACATCATTTTTTGAGGATTTGAAAAAAAGACGAAAATCACTCCGAGACCATGGGCTATAGCCCATCGTCTCGGAGTCATTTTCGTCTTTTTTTCAAATCCTTGTTTTTCATCATTTATGACCATGGCGATGGGCTATAGCCCATGGTCTCGAACGGCATACTATAGCATGCCGTTTTACATCATTTTTTGAGGATTTGAAAAAAAGACGAAAATCACTCCGAGACCATGGGCTATAGCCCATCGTCTCGGAGTCATTTTCGTCTTTTTTTCAAATCCTTGTTTTTCATCATTTATGACCATGGCGATGGGCTATAGCCCATGGTCTCGAACGGCATACTATAGCATGCCGTTTTACATCATTTTTGAGGATTTGAAAAAAAGACGAAAATGACTCCGAGACGATGGGCTATAGCCCATGGTCTCGGAGTGATTTTTGTCTTTTTTTTTTAATCCTCAAAAATGATGAAAAATGGCATGCTATAGTATGCCGTCTGAGGGGCTCACATAGACAGCAGCTTATCACAGAGTGCCACCATGCTCTCTGAGAATCTCCTCAGCTTTCCATCTCTTTCCAGTTCTCTTCTGGATGTTATTCTCCAAAACATGCTGCAGAGTGAAAGTAGGAGGAACTCAGCTGGATTTGAACTCACAACCTCTGGCTCACATGGACATCATCTTAACAAGGGTGCCACTGAGCTCTCAGTGATTTTTAGGTTGTAAGTTGTTCTTCTTGGTGTCACTTTTCAAATGGGGCCTTGGGATCATGTACAGAGCATTTGAATGGTGCTGTGCATCAAAGGTGTCTTTAGTGCTTTTAAGTGTTATCGTGGATGTTAATCAGATAATACAGAGGAGAAACCATGACAGGACACAGACAGCCTCCCCATTGGTGGATGTGATCCTGGCAGCCAGCCCAGGTGTGTTCTGGTCCTGTTGATTGAGCTGAGAAGGACCTATAAACCTTGAAAAAGAAAATTGAAAAAAAGACGAAAATCACTCCGAGACCATCGTCTCGGAGTCATTTTCGTCTTTTTTTCAAATCCTTGTTTTTCATCATTTATGACCATGGCGATGGGCTATAGCCCATGGTCTCGAACGGCATACTATAGCATGCCGTTTTACATCATTTTTGAGGATTTGAAAAAAAGACGAAAATCACTCCGAGACCATGGGCTATAGCCCATCGTCTCGGAGTCATTTTCGTCTTTTTTTCAAATCCTCGTTTTTCATCATTTATGACCATGGGCTATAGCCCATATCGGACTGCATACTATAGCATTCCGTTTTTCATCATTTTTGAGGATTTGAAAAAAATACGGAAATCACTCTAAGGACGATGGGCTATAGCCCATGGTCTCGAACGGCATACTATAGCATTCCGTTTTCCATCATTTTTGAGGATTTGAAAAAAAGACGAAAATCACTCCGAGACCATGGGCTATAGCCCATCGTCTCGGAGTCATTTTCGTTTTTTTTTCAAATCCTCGTTTTTCATCATTTATGACCATGGCGATGGGCTATAGCCCATGGTCTTGAACGGCATACTATAGCATGCCGTTTTCCATCATTTTTGAGGATTTGAAAAAAAGACGAAAATCACTCCGAGACCATGGGCTATAGCCCATCGTCTCGGAGTCATTTTCATCTTTTTTTCAAATCCTTGTTTTTCATCATTTATGACCATGGCGATGGGCTATAGCCCATGGTCTCGAACGGCATACTATAGCATGCCGTTTTACATCATTTTTGAGGATTTGAAAAAAAGACGAAAATCACTCCGAGACCATGGGCTATAGCCCATCGTCTCGGAGTCATTTTCGTCTTTTTTTCAAATCCTCGTTTTTCATCATTTATGACCATGGCGATGGGCTATAGCCCATGGTCTCGAACGGCATACTATAGCATGCCGTTTTACATCATTTTTTGAGGATTTGAAAAAAAGACGAAAATCACTCCGAGACCATGGGCTATAGCCCATCGTCTCGGAGTCATTTTCGTCTTTTTTTCAAATCCTCGTTTTTCATCATTTATGACCATGGGCTATAGCCCATATCGGACTGCATACTATAGCATTCCGTTTTTCATCATTTTTGAGGATTTGAAAAAAATACGGAAATCACTCTAAGGACGATGGGCTATAGCCCATGGTCTCGAACGGCATACTATAGCATTCCGTTTTCCATCATTTTTGAGGATTTGAAAAAAAGACGAAAATCACTCCGAGACCATGGGCTATAGCCCATCGTCTCGGAGTCATTTTCGTGTTTTTTTCAAATCCTCGTTTTTCATCATTTATGACCATGGCGATGGGCTATAGCCCATGGTCTTGAACGGCATACTATAGCATGCCGTTTTCCATCATTTTTGAGGATTTGAAAAAAAGACGAAAATCACTCCGAGACCATGGGCTATAGCCCATCGTCTCGGAGTCATTTTCATCTTTTTTTCAAATCCTTGTTTTTCATCATTTATGACCATGGCGATGGGCTATAGCCCATGGTCTCGAACGGCATACTATAGCATGCCGTTTTACATCATTTTTGAGGATTTGAAAAAAAGACGAAAATCACTCCGAGACCATGGGCTATAGCCCATCGTCTCGGAGTCATTTTCGTCTTTTTTTCAAATCCTTGTTTTTCATCATTTATGACCATGGCGATGGGCTATAGCCCATGGTCTCGAACGGCATACTATAGCATGCCGTTTTACATCATTTTTGAGGATTTGAAAAAAAATACGAAAATCACTCCGAGACCATGGGCTATAGCCCATCGTCTCGGAGTCATTTTCGTCTTTTTTTCAAATCCTTGTTTTTCATCATTTATGACCATGGCGATGGGTTATAGCCCATGGTCTCGAACGGCATACTATAGCATGCCGTTATACATCATTTTTGAGGATTTGAAAAAAAGACGAAAATCACTCCGAGACCATGGGCTATAGCCCATCGTCTCGGAGTCATTTTCGTCTTTTTTTCAAATCCTCGTTTTTCATCATTTATGACCATGGGCTATAGCCCATATCGGACTGCATACTATAGCATTCCGTTTTTCATCATTTTTGAGGATTTGAAAAAAATACGGAAATCACTCTAAGGACGATGGGCTATAGCCCATGGTCTCGAACGGCATACTATAGCATGCCGTTTTCCATCATTTTTGAGGATTTGAAAAAAAGACGAAAATCACTCCGAGACCATGGGCTATAGCCCATCGTCTCGGAGTCATTTTCGTGTTTTTTTCAAATCCTCGTTTTTCATCATTTATGACCATGGCGATGGGCTATAGCCCATGGTCTCGAACGGCATACTATAGCATGCCGTTTTACATCATTTTTGAGGATTTGAAAAAAAGACGAAAATGACTCCGAGACGATGGGCTATAGCCCATGGTCTCGGAGTGATTTTTGGCTTTTTTTTTTAATCCTCAAAAATGATGAAAAATGGCATGCTATAGTATGCCGTCTGAGGGGCTCACATAGACAGCAGCTTATCACAGAGTGCCACCATGCTCTCTGAGAATCTCCTCAGCTTTCCATCTCTTTCCAGTTCTCTTCTGGATGTTATTCTCCAAAACATGCTGCAGAGTGAAAGTAGGAGGAACTCAGCTGGATTTGAACTCACAACCTCTGGCTCACATGGACATCATCTTAACAAGGGTGCCACTGAGCTCTCAGTGATTTTTAGGTTGTAAGTTGTTCTTCTTGGTGTCACTTTTCAAATGGGGCCTTGGGATCATGTACAGAGCATTTGAATGGTGCTGTGCATCAAAGGTGTCTTTAGTGCTTTTAAGTGTTATCGTGGATGTTAATCAGATAATACAGAGGAGAAACCATGACAGGACACAGACAGCCTCCCCATTGGTTGATGTGATCCTGTCAGCCAGCCCAGGTGTGTTCTGGTCCTGTTGATTGAGCTGAGAAGGACCTATAAACCTTGGGGAAAAAAATAGAAAAAAAGACGAAAATCACTCCGAGACCATGGGCTATAGCCCATCGTCTCGGAGTCATTTTCATCTTTTTTTCAAATCCTTGTTTTTCATCATTTATGACCATGGCGATGGGCTATAGCCCATGGTCTCGAACGGCATACTATAGCATGCCGTTTTACATAATTTTTTGAGGATTTGAAAAAAAGACGAAAATCACTCCGAGACCATGGGCTATAGCCCATCGTCTCGGAGTCATTTTCGTCTTTTTTTCAAATCCTTGTTTTTCATCATTTATGACCATGGCGATGGGCTATAGCCCATGGTCTCGAACGGCATACTATAGCATGCCGTTTTACATCATTTTTGAGGATTTGAAAAAAATACGAAAATCACTCCGAGACCGTGGGCTATAGCCCATCGTCTCGGAGTCATTTTCGTCTTTTTTTCAAATCCTCGTTTTTCATCATTTATGACCATGGCGATGGGCTATAGCCCATGGTCTCGAACAGCATACTATAGCATGCCGTTTTACATCATTTTTGAGGATTTGAAAAAAAGACGAAAATCACTCCGAGACCATGGGCTATAGCCCATCGTCTCTGAGTAATTTTCGTCTTTTTTTCAAATCCTCGTTTTTCATCATTTATGACCATGGCGATGGGCTATAGCCCATGGTCTCGAACGGCATACTATAGCATGCCGTTTTACATCATTTTTGAGGATTTGAAAAAAATACGAAAATCACTCCGAGACCATGGGCTATAGCCCATCGTCTCGGAGTCATTTTCGTCTTTTTTTCAAATCCTCGTTTTTCATCATTTATGACCATGGCGATGGGCTATAGCCCATGGTCTCGAACGGCATACTATAGCATGCCGTTTTACATAATTTTTGAGGATTTGAAAAAAAGACGAAAATCACTCCGAGACCATGGGCTATAGCCCATCGTCTCGGAGTCATTTTCGTCTTTTTTTCAAATCCTTGTTTTTCATCATTTATGACCATGGCGATGGGCTATAGCCCATGGTCTCGAAAGGCATATTATAGCATACCGTTTTACATCATTTTTGAGGATTTGAAAAAAATACGAAAATCACTCCGAGACCATGGGCTATAGCCCATCGTCTCGGAGTCATTTTCGTCTTTTTTTCAAATCCTCGTTTTTCATCATTTATGACCATGGCGATGGGCTATAGCCCATGGTCTCGAACGGCATACTATAGCATGCCGTTTTACATCATTTTTGAGGATTTGAAAAAAAGACGAAAATCACTCCGAGACCATGGGCTATAGCCCATCGTCTCGGAGTCATTTTCGTCTTTTTTTCAAATCCTTGTTTTTCATCATTTATGACCATGGCGATGGGCTATAGCCCATGGTCTCGAACGGCATACTATAGCATGCCGTTTTACATCATTTTTGAGGATTTGAAAAAAAGACGAAAATCACTCCGAGACCATGGGCTATAGCCCATCGTCTCTGAGTCATTTTCGTCTTTTTTTCAAATCCTCGTTTTTCATCATTTATGACCATGGCGATGGGCTATAGCCCATGGTCTCGAACGGCATACTATAGCATGCCGTTTTACATCATTTTTGAGGATTTGAAAAAAATACGAAAATCACTCCGAGACCATGGGCTATAGCCCATCGTCTCGGAGTCATTTTCGTCTTTTTTTCAAATCCTTGTTTTTCATCATTTATGACCATGGCGATGGGCTATAGCCCATGGTCTCGAAAGGCATATTATAGCATACCGTTTTACATCATTTTTGAGGATTTGAAAAAAATACGAAAATCACTCCGAGACCATGGGCTATAGCCCATCGTCTCGGAGTCATTTTCGTCTTTTTTTCAAATCCTCGTTTTTCATCATTTATGACCATGGCGATGGGCTATAGCCCATGGTCTCGAACGGCATACTATAGCATGCCGTTTTACATCATTTTTGAGGATTTGAAAAAAAGACGAAAATCACTCCGAGACCATGGGCTATAGCCCATCGTCTCGGAGTCATTTTCGTCTTTTTTTCAAATACTAATTTTTCATCATTTATGACCATGGCGATGGGCTATAGCCCATGGTCTCGAACGGCATACTATAGCATGCCGTTTTACATCATTTTTGAGGATTTGAAAAAAATACGAAAATCACTCCGAGACCATGGGCTATAGCCCATCGTCTCGGAGTCATTTTCGTCTTTTTTTTTCAAATCCTCGTTTTTCATCATTTATGACCATGGCGATGGGCTATAGCCCATGGTCTCGAACGGCATACTATAGCATGCCGTTTTACATCATTTTTGAGGATTTGAAAAAAAGACGAAAATCACTCCGAGACCATGGGCTATAGCCCATCGTCTCGGAGTCATTTTCGTCTTTTTTTCAAATCCTTGTTTTTCATCATTTATGACCATGGCGATGGGCTATAGCCCATGGTCTCGAACGGCATACTATAGCATGCCGTTTTACATAATTTTTGAGGATTTGAAAAAAAGACGAAAATCACTCCGAGACCATGGGCTATAGCCCATCGTCTCGGAGTCATTTTCGTCTTTTTTTCAAATCCTCGTTTTTCATCATTTATGACCATGGCGATGGGCTATAGCCCATGGTCTCGAACGGCATACTATAGCATGCCGTTTTACACCATTTTTGAGGATTTGAAAAAAAGACGAAAATCACTCCGAGACCATGGGCTATAGCCCATCGTCTCGGAGTCATTTTCGTCTTTTTTTCAAATCCTTGTTTTTCATCATTTATGACCATGGCGATGGGCTATAGCCCATGGTCTCGAACGGCATACTATAGCATGCCGTTTTACATCATTTTTGAGGATTTGAAAAAAAGACGAAAATGACTCCGAGACGATGGGCTATAGCCCATGGTCTCGGAGTGATTTTTGTCTTTTTTTCAAATCCTCAAAAATGATGAAAAATGGCATGCTATAGTATGCCGTCTGAGGGGCTCACATAGACAGCAGCTTATCACATAGTGCCACCATGCTCTCTGAGAATCTCCTCAGCTTTCCATCTCTTTCCAGTTCTCTTCTGGATGTTATTCTCCAAAACATGCTGCAGAGTGAAAGTAGGAGGAACTCAGCTGGATTTGAACTCACAACCTCTGGCTCACATGGACATCATCTTAACAAGGGTGCCACTGAGCTCTCAGTGATTTTTAGGTTGTAAGTTGTTCTTCTTGGTGTCACTTTTCAAATGGGGCCTTGGGATCATGTACAGAGCATTTGAATGGTGCTGTGCATCAAAGGTGTCTTTAGTGCTTTTAAGTGTTATCGTGGATGTTAATCAGATAATACAGAGGTGAAACCATGACAGGACACAGACAGCCTCCCCATTGGTGGATGTGATCCTGGCAGCCAGCCCAGGTGTGTTCTGGTCCTGTTGATTGAGCTGAGAAGGACCAATAAACCTTGAAAATAAAAATTGAAAAAAAGACGAAAATCACTCCGAGACCATGGGTTATAGCCCATCGTCTCGGAGTCATTTTCGTCTTTTTTTCAAATCCTTGTTTTTCATCATTTATGACCATGGCGATGGGCTATAGCCCATGGTCTCGAACGGCATACTATAGCATGCCGTTTTACATCATTTTTGAGGATTTGAAAAAAATACGAAAATCACTCCGAGACCATGGGCTATAGCCCATCGTCTCGGAGTCATTTTCGTCTTTTTTTCAAATCCTCGTTTTTCATCATTTATGACCATGGCGATGGGCTATAGCCCATGGTCTCGAACGGCATACTATAGCATGCCGTTTTACATCATTTTTGAGGATTTGAAAAAAAGACGAAAATCACTCCGAGACCATGGGCTATAGCCCATCGTCTCGGAGTCATTTTCGTCTTTTTTTCAAATCCTTGTTTTTCATCATTTATGACCATGGCGATGGGCTATAGCCCATGGTCTCGAACGGCATACTATAGCATGCCGTTTTACATCATTTTTGAGGATTTGAAAAAAAGACGAAAATGACTCCGAGACGATGGGCTATAGCCCATGGTCTCGGAGTGATTTTTGTCTTTTTTTCAAATCCTCAAAAATGATGAAAAATGGCATGCTATAGTATGCCGTCTGAGGGGCTCACATAGACAGCAGTTTATCACATAGTGCCACCATGCTCTCTGAGAATCTCCTCAGCTTTCCATCTCTTTCCAGTTCTCTTCTGGATGTTATTCTCCAAAACATGCTGCAGAGTGAAAGTAGGAGGAACTCAGCTGGATTTTAACTCACAACCTCTGGCTCACATGGACATCATCTTAACAAGGGTGCCACTGAGCTCTCAGTGATTTTTAGGTTGTAAGTTGTTCTTCTTGGTGTCACTTTTCAAATGGGGCCTTGGGATCATGTACAGAGCATTTGAATGGTGCTGTGCATCAAAGGTGTCTTTAGTGCTTTTAAGTGTTATCGTGGATGTTAATCAGATAATACAGAGGTGAAACCATGACAGGACACAGACAGCGTCCCCATTGGTGGATGTGATCCTGGCAGCCAGCCCAGGTGTGTTCTGGTCCTGTTGATTGAGCTGAGAAGGACCAATAAACCTTGAAAATAAAAATTGAAAAAAAGACGAAAATCACTCCGAGACCATGGGTTATAGCCCATCGTCTCGGAGTCATTTTCGTCTTTTTTTCAAATCCTCGTTTTTCATCATTTATGACCATGGCGATGGGCTATAGCCCATGGTCTCGAACGGCATACTATAGCATGCCGTTTTACATCATTTTTGAGGATTTGAAAAAAATACGAAAATCACTCCGAGACCGTGGGCTATAGCCCATCGTCTCGGAGTCATTTTCGTCTTTTTTTCAAATCCTCGTTATTCATAATTTATGACCATGGCGATGGGCTATAGCCCATGGTCTCGAACGGCATACTATAGCATGCCGTTTTACATCATTTTTGAGGATTTGAAAAAAAGACGAAAATCACTCCGAGACCATGGGCTATAGCCCATCGTCTCTGAGTCATTTTCGTCTTTTTTTCAAATCCTCGTTTTTCATCATTTATGACCATGGCGATGGGCTATAGCCCATGGTCTCGAACGGCATACTATAGCATGCCGTTTTACCACATTTTTGAGGATTTGAAAAAAATACGAAAATCACTCCGAGACCATGGGCTATAGCCCATCGTCTCGGAGTCATTTTCGTCTTTTTTTCAAATCCTCGTTATTCATAATTTATGACCATGGCGATGGGCTATAGCCCATGGTCTCGAACGGCATACTATAGCATGCCGTTTTACATCATTTTTGAGGATTTGAAAAAAAGACGAAAATCACTCCGAGACCATGGGCTATAGCCCATCGTCTCTGAGTCATTTTCGTCTTTTTTTCAAATCCTCGTTTTTCATCATTTATGACCATGGCGATGGGCTATAGCCCATGGTCTCGAACGGCATACTATAGCATGCCGTTTTACCACATTTTTGAGGATTTGAAAAAAATACGAAAATCACTCCGAGACCATGGGCTATAGCCCATCGTCTCGGAGTCATTTTCGTCTTTTTTTCAAATCCTCGTTTTTCATCATTTATGACCATGGCGATGGGCTATAGCCCATGGTCTCGAACGGCATACTATAGCATGCCGTTTTACATAATTTTTGAGGATTTGAAAAAAAGACGAAAATCACTCCGAGACCATGGGCTATAGCCCATCGTCTCGGAGTCATTTTCGTCTTTTTTTCAAATCCTTGTTTTTCATCATTTATGACCATGGCGATGGGCTATAGCCCATGGTCTCGAAAGGCATATTATAGCATACCGTTTTACATCATTTTTGAGGATTTGAAAAAAATACGAAAATCACTCCGAGACCATGGGCTATAGCCCATCGTCTCGGAGTCATTTTCGTCTTTTTTTCAAATCCTCGTTTTTCATCATTTATGACCATGGCGATGGGCTATAGCCCATGGTCTCGAACGGCATACTATAGCATGCCGTTTTACATCATTTTTGAGGATTTGAAAAAAAGACGAAAATCACTCCGAGACCATGGGCTATAGCCCATCGTCTCGGAGTCATTTTCGTCTTTTTTTCAAATCCTTGTTTTTCATCATTTATGACCATGGCGATGGGCTATAGCCCGTGGTCTCGAACGGCATACTATAGCATGCCGTTTTACATCATTTTTGAGGATTTGAAAAAAAGACGAAAATCACTCCGAGACCATGGGCTATAGCCCATGGTCTCGGAGTCATTTTCGTCTTTTTTTCAAATCCTCGTTTTTCATCATTTATGACCATGGCGATGGGCTATAGCCCATGGTCTCGAACGGCATACTATAGCATGCCGTTTTACACCATTTTTGAGGATTTGAAAAAAAGACGAAAATCACTCCGAGACCATGGGCTATAGCCCATGGTCTCGGAGTGATTTTTGTCTTTTTTTCAAATCCTCAAAAATGATGAAAAATGGCATGCTATAGTATGCCGTCTGAGGGGCTCACATAGACAGCAGCTTATCACATAGTGCCACCATGCTCTCTGAGAATCTCCTCAGCTTTCCATCTCTTTCCAGTTCTCTTCTGGATGTTATTCTCCAAAACATGCTGCAGAGTGAAAGTAGGAGGAACTCAGCTGGATTTGAACTCACAACCTCTGGCTCACATGGACATCATCTTAACAAGGGTGCCACTGAGCTCTCAGTGATTTTTAGGTTGTAAGTTGTTCTTCTTGGTGTCACTTTTCAAATGGGGCCTTGGGATCATGTACAGAGCATTTGAATGGTGCTGTGCATCAAAGGTGTCTTTAGTGCTTTTAAGTGTTATCGTGGATGTTAATCAGATAATACAGAGGTGAAACCATGACAGGACACAGACAGCCTCCCCATTGGTGGATGTGATCCTGGCAGCCAGCCCAGGTGTGTTCTGGTCCTGTTGATTGAGCTGAGAAGGACCAATAAACCTTGAAAATAAAAATTGAAAAAAAGACGAAAATCACTCCGAGACCATGGGTTATAGCCCATCGTCTCGGAGTCATTTTCATCTTTTTTTAAAATCCTCGTTTTTCATCATTTATGACCATGGCGATGGGCTATAGCCCATGGTCTCGAACGGCATACTATAGCATGCCGTTTTACATCATTTTTGAGGATTTGAAAAAAAGACGAAAATCACTCCGAGACCATGGGCTATAGCCCATCGTCTCGGAGTCATTTTCGTCTTTTTTTCAAATCCTTGTTTTTCATCATTTATGACCATGGCGATGGGCTATAGCCCATGGTCTCGAACGGCATACTATAGCATGCCGTTTTACATCATTTTTGAGGATTTGAAAAAAATACGAAAATCACTCCGAGACCGTGGGCTATAGCCCATCGTCTCGGAGTCATTTTCGTCTTTTTTTCAAATCCTCGTTATTCATCATTTATGACCATGGCGATGGGCTATAGCCCATGGTCTCGAACGGCATACTATAGCATGCCGTTTTACATCATTTTTGAGGATTTGAAAAAAAGACGAAAATCACTCCGAGACCATGGGCTATAGCCCATCGTCTCGGAGTCATTTTCGTCTTTTTTTCAAATCCTCGTTTTTCATCATTTATGACCATGGCGATGGGCTATAGCCCATGGTCTCGAACGGCATACTATAGCATGCCGTTTTACATAATTTTTGAGGATTTGAAAAAAAGACGAAAATCACTCCGAGACCATGGGCTATAGCCCATCGTCTCGGAGTCATTTTCGTCTTTTTTTCAAATCCTTGTTTTTCATCATTTATGACCATGGCGATGGGCTATAGCCCATGGTCTCGAAAGGCATATTATAGCATACCGTTTTACATCATTTTTGAGGATTTGAAAAAAATACGAAAATCACTCCGAGACCATGGGCTATAGCCCATCGTCTCGGAGTCATTTTCGTCTTTTTTTCAAATCCTCGTTTTTCATCATTTATGACCATGGCGATGGGCTATAGCCCATGGTCTCGAACGGCATACTATAGCATGCCGTTTTACATCATTTTTGAGGATTTGAAAAAAAGACGAAAATCACTCCGAGACCATGGGCTATAGCCCATCGTCTCGGAGTCATTTTCGTCTTTTTTTCAAATCCTTGTTTTTCATCATTTATGACCATGGCGATGGGCTATAGCCCATGGTCTCGAACGGCATACTATAGCATGCCGTTTTACATCATTTTTGAGGATTTGAAAAAAAGACGAAAATCACTCCGAGACCATGGGCTATAGCCCATCGTCTCGGAGTCATTTTCGTCTTTTTTTCAAATACTAATTTTTCATCATTTATGACCATGGCGATGGGCTATAGCCCATGGTCTCGAACGGCATACTATAGCATGCCGTTTTACATAATTTTTGAGGATTTGAAAAAAATACGAAAATCACTCCGAGACCATGGGCTATAGCCCATCGTCTCGGAGTCATTTTCGTCTTTTTTTCAAATCCTCGTTTTTCATCATTTATGACCATGGCGATGGGCTATAGCCCATGGTCTCGAACGGCATACTATAGCATGCCGTTTTACATCATTTTTGAGGATTTGAAAAAAAGACGAAAATCACTCCGAGACCATGGGCTATAGCCCATCGTCTCGGAGTCATTTTCGTCTTTTTTTCAAATCCTTGTTTTTCATCATTTATGACCATGGCGATGGGCTATAGCCCATGGTCTCGAATGGCATACTATAGCATGCCGTTTTACACCATTTTTGAGGATTTGAAAAAAAGACGAAAATGACTCCGAGACGATGGGCTATAGCCCATGGTCTCGGAGTGATTTTTGTCTTTTTTTCAAATCCTCAAAAATGCTGAAAAATGGCATGCTATAGTATGCCGTCTGAGGGGCTCACATAGACAGCAGCTTATCACAGAGTGCCACCATGCTCTCTGAGAATCTCCTCAGCTTTCCATCTCTTTCCAGTTCTCTTCTGGATGTTATTCTCCAAAACATGCTGCAGAGTGAAAGTAGGAGGAACTCAGCTGGATTTGAACTCACAACCTCTGGCTCACATGGACATCATCTTAACAAGGGTGCCACTGAGCTCTCAGTGATTTTTAGGTTGTAAGTTGTTCTTCTTGGTGTCACTTTTCAAATGGGGCCTTGGGATCATGTACAGAGCATTTGAATGGTGCTGTGCATCAAAGGTGTCTTTAGTGCTTTTAAGTGTTATCGTGGATGTTAATCAGATAATACAGAGGAGAAACCATGACAGGACACAGACAGCCTCCCCATTTGTGGATGTGATCCTGGCAGCCAGCCCAGGTGTGTTCTGGTCCTGTTGATTGAGCTGAGAAGGACCTATAAACCTTGAAAAAAATAATTGAAAAAAAGACGGAAATCACTCCGAGACCATGGGATATAGCCCATCGTCTCGGAGTCATTTTCGTCTTTTTTTCAAATCCTCGTTTTTCATCATTTATGACCATGGCGATGGGCTATAGCCCATGGTCTCGAACGGCATACTATAGCATGCCATTTTGCATCATTTTTGAGGATTTGAAAAAAAGACGAAAATCACTCCGAGACCATGGGCTATAGCCCATCGTCTCGGAGTCATTTTCGTCTTTTTTTTCAAATCGTCGTTTTTCATCATTTATGACCATGGCGATGGGCTATAGCCCATGGTCTCGAACGGCATACTATAGCATGCCGTTTTGCATCATTTTTGAGGATTTGAAAAAAAGACGAAAATCACTCCGAGACCATGGGCTATAGCCCATCGTCTCGGAGTCATTTTCGTCTTTTTTTCAAATCCTTGTTTTTCATCATTTATGACCATGGCGATGGGCTATAGCCCATGGTCTCGAACGGCATACTATAGCATGCCGTTTTACATCATTTTTGAGGATTTAAAAAAAATACGAAAATCACTCCGAGACCATGGGCTATAGCCCATCGTCTCGGAGTCATTTTCGTCTTTTTTTCAAATCCTCGTTTTTCATCATTTATGACCATGGCGATGGGCTATAGCCCATGGTCTCGAACGGCATACTATAGCATTCCGTTTTACATCTTTTTTGAGGATTTGAAAAAAAGACGAAAATCACTCCGAGACCATGGGCTATAGCCCATCGTCTCGGAGTCATTTTCGTCTTTTTTTCAAATCCTTGTTTTTCATCATTTATGACCATGGCGATGGGCTATAGCCCATGGTCTCGAACGGCATACTATAGCATGCCGTTTTACATAATTTTTGAGGATTTGAAAAAAAGACGAAAATCACTCCGAGACCATGGGCTATAGCCCATCGTCTCGGAGTCATTTTCGTCTTTTTTTCAAATCCTCGTTTTTCATCATTTATGACCATGGCGATGGGCTATAGCCCATGGTCTCGAACGGCATACTATAGCATGCCGTTTTACACCATTTTTGAGGATTTGAAAAAAAGACGAAAATCACTCCGAGACCATGGGCTATAGCCCATCGTCTCGGAGTCATTTTCGTCTTTTTTTCAAATCCTTGTTTTTCATCATTTATGACCATGGCGATGGGCTATAGCCCATGGTCTCGAACGGCATACTATAGCATGCCGTTTGACATCATTTTTGAGGATTTGAAAAAAAGACGAAAATGACTCCGAGACGATGGGCTATAGCCCATGGTCTCGGAGTGATTTTTGTCTTTTTTTCAAATCCTCAAAAATGATGAAAAATGGCATGCTATAGTATGCCGTCTGAGGGGCTCACATAGACAGCAGCTTATCACATAGTGCCACCATGCTCTCTGAGAATCTCCTCAGCTTTCCATCTCTTTCCAGTTCTCTTCTGGATGTTATTCTCCAAAACATGCTGCAGAGTGAAAGTAGGAGGAACTCAGCTGGATTTGAACTCACAACCTCTGGCTCACATGGACATCATCTTAACAAGGGTGCCACTGAGCTCTCAGTGATTTTTAGGTTGTAAGTTGTTCTTCTTGGTGTCACTTTTCAAATGGGGCCTTGGGATCATGTACAGAGCATTTGAATGGTGCTGTGCATCAAAGGTGTCTTTAGTACTTTTAAGTGTTATCGTGGATGTTAATCAGATAATACAGAGGTGAAACCATGACAGGACACAGACAGCCTCCCCATTGGTGGATGTGATCCTGGCAGCCAGCCCAGGTGTGTTCTGGTCCTGTTGATTGAGCTGAGAAGGACCAATAAACCTTGAAAATAAAAATTGAAAAAAAGACGAAAATCACTCCGAGACCATGGGTTATAGCCCATCGTCTCGGAGTCATTTTCGTCTTTTTTTCAAATCCTCGTTTTTCATCATTTATGACCATGGCGATGGGCTATAGCCCATGGTCTCGAACGGCATACTATAGCATGCCGTTTTACATCATTTTTGAGGATTTGAAAAAAAGACGAAAATCACTCCGAGACCATGGGCTATAGCCCATCGTCTCGGAGTCATTTTCGTCTTTTTTTCAAATCCTTGTTTTTCATCATTTATGACCATGGCGATGGGCTATAGCCCATGGTCTCGAACGGCATACTATAGCATGCCGTTTTACATAATTTTTGAGGATTTGAAAAAAAGACGAAAATCACTCCGAGACCATGGGCTATAGCCCATCGTCTCGGAGTCATTTTCGTCTTTTTTTCAAATCCTCGTTTTTCATCATTTATGACCATGGCGATGGGCTATAGCCCATGGTCTCGAACGGCATACTATAGCATGCCGTTTTACACCATTTTTGAGGATTTGAAAAAAAGACGAAAATCACTCCGAGACCATGGGCTATAGCCCATCGTCTCGGAGTCATTTTCGTCTTTTTTTCAAATCCTTGTTTTTCATCATTTATGACCATGGCGATGGGCTATAGCCCATGGTCTCGAACGGCATACTATAGCATGCCGTTTTACATCATTTTTGAGGATTTGAAAAAAAGACGAAAATGACTCCGAGACGATGGGCTATAGCCCATGGTCTCGGAGTGATTTTTGTCTTTTTTTCAAATCCTCAAAAATGATGAAAAATGGCATGCTATAGTATGCCGTCTGAGGGGCTCACATAGACAGCAGCTTATCACATAGTGCCACCATGCTCTCTGAGAATCTCCTCAGCTTTCCATCTCTTTCCAGTTCTCTTCTGGATGTTATTCTCCAAAACATGCTGCAGAGTGAAAGTAGGAGGAACTCAGCTGGATTTGAACTCACAACCTCTGGCTCACATGGACATCATCTTAACAAGGGTGCCACTGAGCTCTCAGTGATTTTTAGGTTGTAAGTTGTTCTTCTTGGTGTCACTTTTCAAATGGGGCCTTGGGATCATGTACAGAGCATTTGAATGGTGCTGTGCATCAAAGGTGTCTTTAGTGCTTTTAAGTGTTATCGTGGATGTTAATCAGATAATACAGAGGTGAAACCATGACAGGACACAGACAGCCTCCCCATTGGTGGATGTGATCCTGGCAGCCAGCCCAGGTGTGTTCTGGTCCTGTTGATTGAGCTGAGAAGGACCAATAAACCTTGAAAATAAAAATTGAAAAAAAGACGAAAATCACTCCGAGACCATGGGTTATAGCCCATCGTCTCGGAGTCATTTTCGTCTTTTTTTCAAATCCTCGTTTTTCATCATTTATGACCATGGCGATGGGCTATAGCCCATGGTCTCGAACGGCATACTATAGCATGCCGTTTTACATCATTTTTGAGGATTTGAAAAAAAGACGAAAATCACTCCGAGACCATGGGCTATAGCCCATCGTCTCGGAGTCATTTTCGACTTTTTTTCAAATCCTTGTTTTTCATCATTTATGACCATGGCGATGGGCTATAGCCCATGGTCTCGAACGGCATACTATAGCATGCCGTTTTACATCATTTTTGAGGATTTGAAAAAAATACGAAAATCACTCCGAGACCGTGGGCTATAGCCCATCGTCTCGGAGTCATTTTCGTCTTTTTTTCAAATCCTCGTTATTCATCATTTATGACCATGGCGATGGGCTATAGCCCATGGTCTCGAACGGCATACTATAGCATGCCGTTTTACATCATTTTTGAGGATTTGAAAAAAAGACGAAAATCACTCCGAGACCATGGGCTATAGCCCATCGTCTCTGAGTCATTTTCGTCTTTTTTTCAAATCCTCGTTTTTCATCATTTATGACCATGGCGATGGGCTATAGCCCATGGTCTCGAACGGCATACTATAGCATGCCGTTTTACATCATTTTTGAGGATTTGAAAAAAATACGAAAATCACTCCGAGACCATGGGCTATAGCCCATCGTCTCGGAGTCATTTTCGTCTTTTTTTCAAATCCTCGTTTTTCATCATTTATGACCATGGCGATGGGCTATAGCCCATGGTCTCGAACGGCATACTATAGCATGCCGTTTTACATAATTTTTGAGGATTTGAAAAAAAGACGAAAATCACTCCGAGACCATGGGCTATAGCCCATCGTCTCGGAGTCATTTTCGTCTTTTTTTCAAATCCTTGTTTTTCATCATTTATGACCATGGCGATGGGCTATAGCCCATGGTCTCGAAAGGCATATTATAGCATACCGTTTTACATCATTTTTGAGGATTTGAAAAAAATACGAAAATCACTCCGAGACCATGGGCTATAGCCCATCGTCTCGGAGTCATTTTCGTCTTTTTTTCAAATCCTCGTTTTTCATCATTTATGACCATGGCGATGGGCTATAGCCCATGGTCTCGAACGGCATACTATAGCATGCCGTTTTACATCATTTTTGAGGATTTGAAAAAAAGACGAAAATCACTCCGAGACCATGGGCTATAGCCCATCGTCTCGGAGTCATTTTCGTCTTTTTTTCAAATACAAATTTTTCATCATTTATGACCATGGCGATGGGCTATAGCCCATGGTCTCGAACGGCATACTATAGCATGCCGTTTTACATCATTTTTGAGGATTTGAAAAAAATACGAAAATCACTCCGAGACCATGGGCTATAGCCCATCGTCTCGGAGTCATTTTCGTCTTTTTTTCAAATCCTCGTTTTTCATCATTTATGACCATGGCGATGGGCTATAGCCCATGGTCTCGAACGGCATACTATAGCATGCCGTTTTACATCATTTTTGAGGATTTGAAAAAAAGACGAAAATCACTCCGAGACCATGGGCTATAGCCCATCGTCTCGGAGTCATTTTCGTCTTTTTTTCAAATCCTTGTTTTTCATCATTTATGACCATGGCGATGGGCTATAGCCCATGGTCTCGAATGGCATACTATAGCATGCCGTTTTACATAATTTTTGAGGATTTGAAAAAAAGACGAAAATCACTCCGAGACCATGGGCTATAGCCCATCGTCTCGGAGTCATTTTCGTCTTTTTTTCAAATCCTTGTTTTTCATCATTTATGACCATGGCGATGGGCTATAGCCCATGGTCTCGAACGGCATACTATAGCATGCCGTTTTACACCATTTTTGAGGATTTGAAAAAAAGACGAAAATGACTCCGAGACGATGGGCTATAGCCCATGGTCTCGGAGTGATTTTTGTCTTTTTTTCAAATCCTCAAAAATGATGAAAAATGGCATGCTATAGTATGCCGTCTGAGGGGCTCACATAGACAGCAGCTTATCACAGAGTGCCACCATGCTCTCTGAGAATCTCCTCAGCTTTCCATCTCTTTCCAGTTCTCTTCTGGATGTTATTCTCCAAAACATGCTGCAGAGTGAAAGTAGGAGGAACTCAGCTGGATTTGAACTCACAACCTCTGGCTCACATGGACATCATCTTAACAAGGGTGCCACTGAGCTCTCAGTGATTTTTAGGTTGTAAGTTGTTCTTCTTGGTGTCACTTTTCAAATGGGGCCTTGGGATCATGTACAGAGCATTTGAATGGTGCTGTGCATCAAAGGTGTCTTTAGTGCTTTTAAGTGTTATCGTGGATGTTAATCAGATAATACAGAGGAGAAACCATGACAGGACACAGACAGCCTCCCCATTTGTGGATGTGATCCTGGCAGCCAGCCCAGGTGTGTTCTGGTCCTGTTGATTGAGCTGAGAAGGACCTATAAACCTTGAAAAAAATAATTGAAAAAAAGACGGAAATCACTCCGAGACCATGGGCTATAGCCCATCGTCTCGGAGTCATTTTCGTCTTTTTTTCAAATCCTCGTTTTTCATCATTTATGACCATGGCGATGGGCTATAGCCCATGGTCTCGAACGGCATACTATAGCATGCCATTTTGCATCATTTTTGAGGATTTGAAAAAAAGACGAAAATCACTCCGAGACCATGGGCTATAGCCCATCGTCTCGGAGTCATTTTCGTCTTTTTTTCAAATCGTCGTTTTTCATCATTTATGACCATGGCGATGGGCTATAGCCCATGGTCTCGAACGGCATACTATAGCATGCCGTTTTGCATCATTTTTGAGGATTTGAAAAAAAGACGAAAATCACTCCGAGACCATGGGCTATAGCCCATCGTCTCGGAGTCATTTTCGTCTTTTTTTCAAATCCTCGTTTTTCATCATTTATGACCAGGGCGATGGGCTAAAGCCCATGGTCTCGAACGGCATACTATAGCATGCCGTTTTGCATCATTTTTGAGGATTTGAAAAAAAGACGAAAATGACTCCGAGACGATGGGCTATAGCCCATGGTCTCGGAGTGATTTTTGTCTTTTTTTCAAATCCTCAAAAATGATGAAAAATGGCATGCTATAGTATGCCGTCTGAGGGGCTCACATAGACAGCAGCTTATCACATAGTGCCACCATGCTCTCTGAGAATCTCCTCAGCTTTCCATCTCTTTCCAGTTCTCTTCTGGATGTTATTCTCCAAAACATGCTGCAGAGTGAAAGTAGGAGGAACTCAGCTGGATTTGAACTCACAACCTCTGGCTCACATGGACATCATCTTAACAAGGGTGCCACTGAGCTCTCAGTGATTTTTAGGTTGTAAGTTGTTCTTCTTGGTGTCACTTTTCAAATGGGGCCTTGGGATCATGTACAGAGCATTTGAATGGTGCTGTGCATCAAAGGTGTCTTTAGTGCTTTTAAGTGTTATCGTGGATGTTAATCAGATAATACAGAGGAGAAACCATGACAGGACACAGACAGCCTCCCCATTGGTGGATGTGATCCTGGCAGCCAGCCCAGGTGTGTTCTGGTCCTGTTGATTGAGCTGAGAAGGACCAATAAACCTTGAAAATAAAAATTGAAAAAAAGACGAAAATCACTCCGAGACCATGGGCTATAGCCCATCGTCTCGGAGTCATTTTCGTCTTTTTTTCAAATCCTCGTTTTTCATCATTTATGACCATGGCGATGGGCTATAGCCCATGGTCTCGAACGGCATACTATAGCATGCCGTTTTACATCATTTTTGAGGATTTGAAAAAAAGACGAAAATCACTCCGAGACCATGGGCTATAGCCCATCGTCTCGGAGTCATTTTCGTCTTTTTTTCAAATCCTCGTTTTTCATCATTTATGACCATGGCGATGGGCTATAGCCCATGGTCTCGAACGGCATACTATAGCATGCCGTTTTCCATCATTTTTGAGGATTACAAAAAAAGACGAAAATCACTCCGAGACCATGGGCTATAGCCCATCGTCTCGGAGTCATTTTCGTCTTTTTTTCAAATCCTCGTTTTTCATCATTTATGACCATGGCGATGGGCTATAGCCCATGGTCTCGAACGGCATACTATAGCATGCCGTTTTACATCATTTTTGAGGATTTGAAAAAAAGACGAAAATCACTCCGAGACCATGGGCTATAGCCCATCATCTCGGAGTCATTTTCGTCTTTTTTTCAAATCCTCGTTTTTCATCATTTATGACCATGGCGATGGGCTATAGCCCATGGTCTCGAACGGCATACTATAGCATGCCGTTTTACATCATTTTTGAGGATTTGAAAAAAAGACGAAAATCACTCCGAGACCATGGGCTATAGCCCATCGTCTCGGAGTCATTTTCGTCTTTTTTTCAAATCCTCGTTTTTCATCATTTATGACCATGGCGATGGGCTATAGCCCATGGTCTCGAACGGCATAGTATAGCATGCCGTTTTCCATCATTTTTGAGGATTACAAAAAAAGACGAAAATCACTCCGAGACCATGGGCTATAGCCCATCGTCTCGGAGTCATTTTCGTCTTTTTTTCAAATCCTCGTTTTTCATCATTTATGACCATGGCGATGGGCTATAGCCCATGGTCTCGAACGGCATACTATAGCATGCCGTTTTACATCATTTTTGAGGATTTGAAAAAAAGACGAAAATCACTCCGAGACCATGGGCTATAGCCCATGGTCTCGGAGTGAATTTTGTCTTTTTTTCAAAAATGATGAAAAATGGCATGCTATAGTATGCCGCCTGAGGGGCTCACATAGACAGCAGCTTATCACAGAGTGCCACCATGCTCTCTGAGAATCTCCTCAGCTTTCCATCTCTTTCCAGTTCTCTTCTGGATGTTATTCTCCAAAACATGCTGCAGAGTGAAAGTAGGAGGAACTCAGCTGGATTTGAACTCACAACCTCTGGCTCACATGGACATCATCTCAACAAGGGTGCCACTGAGCTCTCAGTGATTTTTAGGTTGTAAGTTGTTCTTCTTGGTGTCACTTTTCAAATGGGGCCTTGGGATCATGTACAGAGCATTTGAATGGTGCTGTGCATCAAAGGTGTCTTTAGTGCTTTTAAGTGTTATCGTGGATGTTAATCAGATAATACAGAGGAGAAACCATGACAGGACACAGACAGCCTCCCCATTGGTGGATGTGATCCTGGCAGCCAGCCCAGGTGTGTTCTGGTCCTGTTGATTGAGCTGAGAAGGACCAATAAACCTTGAAAATAAAAATTGAAAAAAAGACGAAAATCACTCCGAGACCATGGGCTATAGCCATGGGCTATAGCCATGGGCTATAGCCGTTTTACATCATTTTTGAGGATTTGAAAAAAAGACGAAAATCACTCCGAGACCATGGGCTATAGCCCATCGTCTCGGAGTCATTTTCGTCTTTTTTTCAAATCCTTGTTTTTCATCATTTATGACCATGGCGATGGGCTATAGCCCATGGTCTCGAACGGCATACTATAGCATGCCGTTTTACATCATTTTTGAGGATTTGAAAAAAAGACGAAAATCACTCCGAGACCATGGGCTATAGCCCATCGTCTCGGAGTCATTTTCGTCTTTTTTTCAAATCCTCGTTTTTCATCATTTATGACCAGGGCGATGGGCTATAGCCCATGGTCTCGAACGGCATACTATAGCATGCCGTTTTGCATCATTTTTGAGGATTTGAAAAAAAGACGAAAATGACTCCGAGACGATGGGCTATAGCCCATGGTTTCGGAGTGATTTTTGTCTTTTTTTCAAATCCTCAAAAATGATGAAAAATGGCATGCTATAGTATGCCGTCTGGGGGGCTCACATAGACAGCAGCTTATCACAGAGTGCCACCATGCTCTCTGAGAATCTCCTCAGCTTTCCATCTCTTTCCAGTTCTCTTCTGGATGTTATTCTCCAAAACATGCTGCAGAGTGAAAGTAGGAGGAACTCAGCTGGATTTGAACTCACAACCTCTGGCTCACATGGACATCATCTTAACAAGGGTGCCACTGAGCTCTCAGTGATTTTTAGGTTGTAAGTTGTTCTTCTTGGTGTCACTTTTCAAATGGGGCCTTGGGATCATGTACAGAGCATTTGAATGGTGCTGTGCATCAAAGGTGTCTTTAGTGCTTTTAAGTGTTATCGTGGATGTTAATCAGATAATACAGAGGAGAAACCATGACAGGACACAGACAGCCTCCCCATTGGTGGATGTGATCCTGGCAGCCAGCCCAGGTGTGTTCTGGTCCTGTTGATTGAGCTGAGAAGGACCAATAAACCTTGAAAATAAAAATTGAAAAAAAGACGAAAATCACTCCGAGACCATGGGCTATAGCCCATCGTCTCGGAGTCATTTTCGTCTTTTTTTCAAATCCTCGTTTTTCATCATTTATGACCATGGCGATGGGCTATAGCCCATGGTCTCGAACGGCATACTATAGCATGCCGTTTTACATCATTTTTGAGGATTTGAAAAAAAGACGAAAATCACTCCGAGACCATGGGCTATAGCCCATCGTCTCGGAGTCATTTTCGTCTTTTTTTCAAATCGTCGTTTTTCATCATTTATGACCATGGCGATGGGCTATAGCCCATGGTCTCGAACGGCATACTATAGCATGCCGTTTTACATCATTTTTGAGGATTTGAAAAAAAGACGAAAATCACTCCGAGACCATGGGCTATAGCCCATCGTCTCGGAGTCATTTTCGTCTTTTTTTTTCAAATCCTTGTTTTTCATCATTTATGACCATGGCGATGGGCTATAGCCCATGGTCTCGAACGGCATACTATAGCATGCCGTTTTACATCATTTTTGAGGATTTGAAAAAATGACGAAAATCACTCCGAGACCATGGGCTATAGCCCATCGTCTCGGAGTCATTTTCGTCTTTTTTTCAAATCCTCGTTTTTCATCATTTATGACCATGGCGATGGGCTATAGCCCATGGTCTCGAACGGCATACTATAGCATGCCGTTTTACATCATTTTTGAGGATTTGAAAAAAAGACGAAAATCACTCCGAGACCATGGGCTATAGCCCATCGTCTCGGAGTCATTTTCGTCTTTTTTTCAAATCCTCGTTTTTCATCATTTATGACCATGGCGATGGGCTATAGCCCATGGTCTCGAACGGCATACTATAGCATGCCGTTTTCCATCATTTTTGAGGATTACAAAAAAAGACGAAAATCACTCCGAGACCATGGGCTATAGCCCATCGTCTCGGAGTCATTTTCGTCTTTTTTTCAAATCCTCGTTTTTCATCATTTATGACCATGGCGATGGGCTATAGCCCATGGTCTCGAACGGCATACTATAGCATGCCGTTTTACATCATTTTTGAGGATTTGAAAAAAAGACGAAAATCACTCCGAGACCATGGGCTATAGCCCATCGTCTCGGAGTCATTTTCGTCTTTTTTTCAAATCCTCGTTTTTCATCATTTATGACCATGGCGATGGGCTATAGCCCATGGTCTCGAACGGCATACTATAGCATGCCGTTTTACATCATTTTTGAGGATTTGAAAAAAAGACGAAAATCACTCCGAGACCATGGGCTATAGCCCATCGTCTCGGAGTCATTTTCGTCTTTTTTTCAAATCCTCGTTTTTCATCATTTATGACCATGGCGATGGGCTATAGCCCATGGTCTCGAACGGCATACTATAGCATGCCGTTTTCCATCATTTTTGAGGATTACAAAAAAAGACGAAAATCACTCCGAGACCATGGGCTATAGCCCATCGTCTCGGAGTCATTTTCGTCTTTTTTTCAAATCCTCGTTTTTCATCATTTATGACCATGGCGATGGGCTATAGCCCATGGTCTCGAACGGCATACTATAGCATGCCGTTTTACATCATTTTTGAGGATTTGAAAAAAAGACGAAAATCACTCCGAGACCATGGGCTATAGCCCATCGTCTCGGAGTCATTTTCGTCTTTTTTTCAAATCCTCGTTTTTCATCATTTATGACCATGGCGATGGGCTATAGCCCATGGTATCGAACGGCATACTATAGCATGCCGTTTTACATCATTTTTGAGGATTTGAAAAAAAGACGAAAATCACCCCGAGACCATGGGCTATAGCCCATCGTCTCGGAGTCATTTTCGTCTTTTTTTCAAATCCTCGTTTTTCATCATTTATGACCATGGCGATGGGCTATAGCCCATGGTCTCGAACGGCATACTATAGCATGCCGTTTTCCATCATTTTTGAGGATTTGAAAAAAATACGAAAATCATTCCGAGACCATGGGCTATAGCCCATCGTCTCGGAGTCATTTTCGTATTTTTTTCAAATCCTCGTTTTTCATCATTTATGACCATGGCGATGGGCTATAGCCCATGGTCTCGAACGGCATACTATAGCATGCCGTTTTACATCATTTTTGAGGATTTGAAAAAAAGACGAAAATCACTCCGAGACCATGGGCTATAGCCCATCGTCTCGGAGTCATTTTCGTCTTTTTTTCAAATCCTCGTTTTTCATCATTTATGACCATGGCGATGGGCTATAGCCCATGGTCTCGAACGGCATACTATAGCATGCCGTTTTACATCATTTTTGAGGATTACAAAAAAATACGAAAATCACTCCGAGACCATGGGCTATAGCCCATCGTCTCGGAGTCATTTTCGTCTTTTTTTCAAATCCTCGTTTTTCATCATTTATGACCATGGCGATGGGCTATAGCCCATGGTCTCGAACGGCATACTATAGCATGCCGTTTTACATCATTTTTGAGGATTTGAAAAAAAGACGAAAATCACTCCGAGACCATGGGCTATAGCCCATCGTCTCGGAGTCATTTTCGTCTTTTTTTCAAATCGTCGTTTTTCATCATTTATGACCATGGCGATGGGCTATAGCCCATGGTCTCGAACGGCATACTATAGCATGCCGTTTTACATCATTTTTGAGGATTTGAAAAAAAGACGAAAATCACTCCGAGACCATGGGCTATAGCCCATCGTCTCGGAGTCATTTTCGTCTTTTTTTTTCAAATCCTTGTTTTTCATCATTTATGACCATGGCGATGGGCTATAGCCCATGGTCTCGAACGGCATACTATAGCATGCCGTTTTACACCATTTTTGAGGATTTGAAAAAAATACGAAAATCATTCCGAGACCATGGGCTATAGCCCATCGTCTCGGAGTCATTTTCGTCTTTTTTTCAAATCCTCGTTTTTCATCATTTATGACCATGGCGATGGGCTATAGCCCATGGTCTCGAACGGCATACTATAGCATGCCGTTTTACATCATTTTTGAGGATTTGAAAAAAAGACGAAAATCACTCCGAGACCATGGGCTATAGCCCATCGTCTCGGAGTCATTTTCGTCTTTTTTTCAAATCCTTGTTTTTCATCATTTATGACCATGGCGATGGGCTATAGCCCATGGTCTCGAAAGGCATATTATAGCATACCGTTTTACATCATTTTTGAGGATTTGAAAAAAATACGAAAATCACTCCGAGACCATGGGCTATAGCCCATCGTCTCGGAGTCATTTTCGTCTTTTTTTCAAATCCTCGTTTTTCATCATTTATGACCATGGCGATGGGCTATAGCCCATGGTCTCGAACGGCATACTATAGCATGCCGTTTTACATCATTTTTGAGGATTTGAAAAAAAGACGAAAATCACTCCGAGACCATGGGCTATAGCCCATCGTCTCGGAGTCATTTTCGTCTTTTTTTTTCAAATCCTTGTTTTTCATCATTTATGACCATGGCGATGGGCTATAGCCCATGGTCTCGAACGGCATACTATAGCATGCCGTTTTACATCATTTTTGAGGATTTGAAAAAAAGACGAAAATCACTCCGAGACCATGGGCTATAGCCCATCGTCTCGGAGTCATTTTCGTCTTTTTTTCAAATCCTCGTTTTTCATCATTTATGACCATGGCGATGGGCTATAGCCCATGGTCTCGAACGGCATACTATAGCATGCCGTTTTACATCATTTTTGAGGATTTGAAAAAAAGACGAAAATCACTCCGAGACCATGGGCTATAGCCCATCGTCTCGGAGTCATTTTCGTCTTTTTTTCAAATCCTCGTTTTTCATCATTTATGACCATGGCGATGGGCTATAGCCCATGGTCTCGAACGGCATACTATAGCATGCCGTTTTCCATCATTTTTGAGGATTACAAAAAAAGACGAAAATCACTCCGAGACCATGGGCTATAGCCCATCGTCTCGGAGTCATTTTCGTCTTTTTTTCAAATCCTCGTTTTTCATCATTTATGACCATGGCGATGGGCTATAGCCCATGGTCTCGAACGGCATACTATAGCATGCCGTTTTACATCATTTTTGAGGATTACAAAAAAAGACGAAAATCACTCCGAGACCATGGGCTATAGCCCATCGTCTCGGAGTCATTTTCGACTTTTTTTCAAATCCTCGTTTTTCATCATTTATGACCATGGCGATGGGCTATAGCCCATGGTCTCGAACGGCATACTATAGCATGCCGTTTTACATCATTTTTGAGGATTTGAAAAAAAGACGAAAATCACTCCGAGACCATGGGCTATAGCCCATCGTCTCGGAGTCATTTTCGTCTTTTTTTCAAATCGTCGTTTTTCATCATTTATGACCATGGCGATGGGCTATAGCCCATGGTCTCGAACGGCATACTATAGCATGCCGTTTTACATCATTTTTGAGGATTTGAAAAAAAGACGAAAATCACTCCGAGACCATGGGCTATAGCCCATCGTCTCGGAGTCATTTTCGTCTTTTTTTCAAATCCTTGTTTTTCATCATTTATGACCATGGCGATGGGCTATAGCCCATGGTCTCGAAAGGCATATTATAGCATACCGTTTTACATCATTTTTGAGGATTTGAAAAAAATACGAAAATCACTCCGAGACCATGGGCTATAGCCCATCGTCTCGGAGTCATTTTCGTCTTTTTTTCAAATCCTCGTTTTTCATCATTTATGACCATGGCGATGGGCTATAGCCCATGGTCTCGAACGGCATACTATAGCATGCCGTTTTACATCATTTTTGAGGATTTGAAAAAAAGACGAAAATCACTCCGAGACCATGGGCTATAGCCCATCGTCTCGGAGTCATTTTCGTCTTTTTTTTTCAAATCCTTGTTTTTCATCATTTATGACCATGGCGATGGGCTATAGCCCATGGTCTCGAACGGCATACTATAGCATGCCGTTTTACATCATTTTTGAGGATTTGAAAAAAAGACGAAAATCACTCCGAGACCATGGGCTATAGCCCATCGTCTCGGAGTCATTTTCGTCTTTTTTTCAAATCCTCGTTTTTCATCATTTATGACCATGGCGATGGGCTATAGCCCATGGTCTCGAACGGCATACTATAGCATGCCGTTTTACATCATTTTTGAGGATTTGAAAAAAAGACGAAAATCACTCCGAGACCATGGGCTATAGCCCATCGTCTCGGAGTCATTTTCGTCTTTTTTTCAAATCCTCGTTTTTCATCATTTATGACCATGGCGATGGGCTATAGCCCATGGTCTCGAACAGCATACTATAGCATGCCGTTTTCCATCATTTTTGAGGATTACAAAAAAAGACGAAAATCACTCCGAGACCATGGGCTATAGCCCATCGTCTCGGAGTCATTTTCGTCTTTTTTTCAAATCCTCGTTTTTCATCATTTATGACCATGGCGATGGGCTATAGCCCATGGTCTCGAACGGCATACTATAGCATGCCGTTTTACATCATTTTTGAGGATTTGAAAAAAAGACGAAAATCACTCCGAGACCATGGGCTATAGCCCATCGTCTCGGAGTCATTTTCGTCTTTTTTTCAAATCCTCGTTTTTCATCATTTATGACCATGGCGATGGGCTATAGCCCATGGTCTCGAACGGCATACTATAGCATGCCGTTTTCCATCATTTTTGAGGATTACAAAAAAAGACGAAAATCACTCCGAGACCATGGGCTATAGCCCATCGTCTCGGAGTCATTTTCGTCTTTTTTTCAAATCCTCGTTTTTCATCATTTATGACCATGGCGATGGGCTATAGCCCATGGTCTCGAACGGCATACTATAGCATGCCGTTTTACATCATTTTTGAGGATTACAAAAAAAGACGAAAATCACTCCGAGACCATGGGCTATAGCCCATCGTCTCGGAGTCATTTTCGTCTTTTTTTCAAATCCTCGTTTTTCATCATTTATGACCATGGCGATGGGCTATAGCCCATGGTCTCGAACGGCATACTATAGCATGCCGTTTTACATCATTTTTGAGGATTTGAAAAAAAGACGAAAATCACTCCGAGACCATGGGCTATAGCCCATCGTCTCGGAGTCATTTTCGTCTTTTTTTCAAATCGTCGTTTTTCATCATTTATGACCATGGCGATGGGCTATAGCCCATGGTCTCGAACGGCATACTATAGCATGCCGTTTTACATCATTTTTGAGGATTTGAAAAAAAGACGAAAATCACTCCGAGACCATGGGCTATAGCCCATCGTCTCGGAGTCATTTTCGTCTTTTTTTTTCAAATCCTTGTTTTTCATCATTTATGACCATGGCGATGGGCTATAGCCCATGGTCTCGAACGGCATACTATAGCATGCCGTTTTACACCATTTTTGAGGATTTGAAAAAAATACGAAAATCATTCCGAGACCATGGGCTATAGCCCATCGTCTCGGAGTCATTTTCGTCTTTTTTTCAAATCCTCGTTTTTCATCATTTATGACCATGGCGATGGGCTATAGCCCATGGTCTCGAACGGCATACTATAGCATGCCGTTTTACATCATTTTTGAGGATTTGAAAAAAAGACGAAAATCACTCCGAGACCATGGGCTATAGCCCATCGTCTCGGAGTCATTTTCGTCTTTTTTTCAAATCCTTGTTTTTCATCATTTATGACCATGGCGATGGGCTATAGCCCATGGTCTCGAAAGGCATATTATAGCATACCGTTTTACATCATTTTTGAGGATTTGAAAAAAATACGAAAATCACTCCGAGACCATGGGCTATAGCCCATCGTCTCGGAGTCATTTTCGTCTTTTTTTCAAATCCTCGTTTTTCATCATTTATGACCATGGCGATGGGCTATAGCCCATGGTCTCGAACGGCATACTATAGCATGCCGTTTTACATCATTTTTGAGGATTTGAAAAAAAGACGAAAATCACTCCGAGACCATGGGCTATAGCCCATCGTCTCGGAGTCATTTTCGTCTTTTTTTTTCAAATCCTTGTTTTTCATCATTTATGACCATGGCGATGGGCTATAGCCCATGGTCTCGAACGGCATACTATAGCATGCCGTTTTACATCATTTTTGAGGATTTGAAAAAAAGACGAAAATCACTCCGAGACCATGGGCTATAGCCCATCGTCTCGGAGTCATTTTCGTCTTTTTTTCAAATCCTCGTTTTTCATCATTTATGACCATGGCGATGGGCTATAGCCCATGGTCTCGAACGGCATACTATAGCATGCCGTTTTACATCATTTTTGAGGATTTGAAAAAAAGACGAAAATCACTCCGAGACCATGGGCTATAGCCCATCGTCTCGGAGTCATTTTCGTCTTTTTTTCAAATCCTCGTTTTTCATCATTTATGACCATGGCGATGGGCTATAGCCCATGGTCTCGAACAGCATACTATAGCATGCCGTTTTCCATCATTTTTGAGGATTACAAAAAAAGACGAAAATCACTCCGAGACCATGGGCTATAGCCCATCGTCTCGGAGTCATTTTCGTCTTTTTTTCAAATCCTCGTTTTTCATCATTTATGACCATGGCGATGGGCTATAGCCCATGGTCTCGAACGGCATACTATAGCATGCCGTTTTACATCATTTTTGAGGATTTGAAAAAAAGACGAAAATCACTCCGAGACCATGGGCTATAGCCCATCGTCTCGGAGTCATTTTCGTCTTTTTTTCAAATCCTCGTTTTTCATCATTTATGACCATGGCGATGGGCTATAGCCCATGGTCTCGAACAGCATACTATAGCATGCCGTTTTCCATCATTTTTGAGGATTACAAAAAAAGACGAAAATCACTCCGAGACCATGGGCTATAGCCCATCGTCTCGGAGTCATTTTCGTCTTTTTTTCAAATCCTCGTTTTTCATCATTTATGACCATGGCGATGGGCTATAGCCCATGGTCTCGAACGGCATACTATAGCATGCCGTTTTCCATCATTTTTGAGGATTACAAAAAAAGACGAAAATCACTCCGAGACCATGGGCTATAGCCCATCGTCTCGGAGTCATTTTCGTCTTTTTTTCAAATCCTCGTTTTTCATCATTTATGACCATGGCGATGGGCTATAGCCCATGGTCTCGAACGGCATACTATAGCATGCCGTTTTACATCATTTTTGAGGATTTGAAAAAAAGACGAAAATCACTCCGAGACCATGGGCTATAGCCCATCGTCTCGGAGTCATTTTCGTCTTTTTTTCAAATCCTCGTTTTTCATCATTTATGACCATGGCGATGGGCTATAGCCCATGGTATCGAACGGCATACTATAGCATGCCGTTTTACATCATTTTTGAGGATTTGAAAAAAAGACGAAAATCACTCCGAGACCATGGGCTATAGCCCATCGTCTCGGAGTCATTTTCGTCTTTTTTTCAAATCCTCGTTTTTCATCATTTATGACCATGGCGATGGGCTATAGCCCATGGTCTCGAACGGCATACTATAGCATGCCGTTTTCCATCATTTTTGAGGATTTGAAAAAAATACGAAAATCATTCCGAGACCATGGGCTATAGCCCATCGTCTCGGAGTCATTTTCGTATTTTTTTCAAATCCTCGTTTTTCATCATTTATGACCATGGCGATGGGCTATAGCCCATGGTCTCGAACGGCATACTATAGCATGCCGTTTTACATCATTTTTGAGGATTTGAAAAAAAGACGAAAATCACTCCGAGACCATGGGCTATAGCCCATCGTCTCGGAGTCATTTTCGTCTTTTTTTCAAATCCTCGTTTTTCATCATTTATGACCATGGCGATGGGCTATAGCCCATGGTCTCGAACGGCATACTATAGCATGCCGTTTTACATCATTTTTGAGGATTACAAAAAAAGACGAAAATCACTCCGAGACCATGGGCTATAGCCCATCGTCTCGGAGTCATTTTCGTCTTTTTTTCAAATCCTCGTTTTTCATCATTTATGACCATGGCGATGGGCTATAGCCCATGGTCTCGAACGGCATACTATAGCATGCCGTTTTACATCATTTTTGAGGATTTGAAAAAAAGACGAAAATCACTCCGAGACCATGGGCTATAGCCCATCGTCTCGGAGTCATTTTCGTCTTTTTTTCAAATCGTCGTTTTTCATCATTTATGACCATGGCGATGGGCTATAGCCCATGGTCTCGAACGGCATACTATAGCATGCCGTTTTACATCATTTTTGAGGATTTGAAAAAAAGACGAAAATCACTCCGAGACCATGGGCTATAGCCCATCGTCTCGGAGTCATTTTCGTCTTTTTTTTTCAAATCCTTGTTTTTCATCATTTATGACCATGGCGATGGGCTATAGCCCATGGTCTCGAACGGCATACTATAGCATGCCGTTTTACACCATTTTTGAGGATTTGAAAAAAATACGAAAATCATTCCGAGACCATGGGCTATAGCCCATCGTCTCGGAGTCATTTTCGTCTTTTTTTCAAATCCTCGTTTTTCATCATTTATGACCATGGCGATGGGCTATAGCCCATGGTCTCGAACGGCATACTATAGCATGCCGTTTTACATCATTTTTGAGGATTTGAAAAAAAGACGAAAATCACTCCGAGACCATGGGCTATAGCCCATCGTCTCGGAGTCATTTTCGTCTTTTTTTCAAATCCTTGTTTTTCATCATTTATGACCATGGCGATGGGCTATAGCCCATGGTCTCGAAAGGCATATTATAGCATACCGTTTTACATCATTTTTGAGGATTTGAAAAAAATACGAAAATCACTCCGAGACCATGGGCTATAGCCCATCGTCTCGGAGTCATTTTCGTCTTTTTTTCAAATCCTCGTTTTTCATCATTTATGACCATGGCGATGGGCTATAGCCCATGGTCTCGAACGGCATACTATAGCATGCCGTTTTACATCATTTTTGAGGATTTGAAAAAAAGACGAAAATCACTCCGAGACCATGGGCTATAGCCCATCGTCTCGGAGTCATTTTCGTCTTTTTTTCAAATCCTTGTTTTTCATCATTTATGACCATGGCGATGGGCTATAGCCCATGGTCTCGAACGGCATACTATAGCATGCCGTTTTACATCATTTTTGAGGATTTGAAAAAAATACGAAAATCACTCCGAGACCATGGGCTATAGCCCATCGTCTCGGAGTCATTTTCGTCTTTTTTTCAAATCCTCGTTTTTCATCATTTATGACCATGGCGATGGGCTATAGCCCATGGTCTCGAACGGCATACTATAGCATGCCGTTTTACATCATTTTTGAGGATTTGAAAAAAAGACGAAAATCACTCCGAGACCATGGGCTATAGCCCATCGTCTCGGAGTCATTTTCGTCTTTTTTTCAAATCCTCGTTTTTCATCATTTATGACCATGGCGATGGGCTATAGCCCATGGTCTCGAACGGCATACTATAGCATGCCGTTTTCCATCATTTTTGAGGATTACAAAAAAAGACGAAAATCACTCCGAGACCATGGGCTATAGCCCATCGTCTCGGAGTCATTTTCGTCTTTTTTTCAAATCCTCGTTTTTCATCATTTATGACCATGGCGATGGGCTATAGCCCATGGTCTCGAACGGCATACTATAGCATGCCGTTTTACATCATTTTTGAGGATTTGAAAAAAAGACGAAAATCACTCCGAGACCATGGGCTATAGCCCATCGTCTCGGAGTCATTTTCGTCTTTTTTTCAAATCCTCGTTTTTCATCATTTATGACCATGGCGATGGGCTATAGCCCATGGTATCGAACGGCATACTATAGCATGCCGTTTTACATCATTTTTGAGGATTTGAAAAAAAGACGAAAATCACTCCGAGACCATGGGCTATAGCCCATCGTCTCGGAGTCATTTTCGTCTTTTTTTCAAATCCTCGTTTTTCATCATTTATGACCATGGCGATGGGCTATAGCCCATGGTCTCGAACGGCATACTATAGCATGCCGTTTTCCATCATTTTTGAGGATTTGAAAAAAATACGAAAATCATTCCGAGACCATGGGCTATAGCCCATCGTCTCGGAGTCATTTTCGTATTTTTTTCAAATCCTCGTTTTTCATCATTTATGACCATGGCGATGGGCTATAGCCCATGGTCTCGAACGGCATACTATAGCATGCCGTTTTACATCATTTTTGAGGATTTGAAAAAAAGACGAAAATCACTCCGAGACCATGGGCTATAGCCCATCGTCTCGGAGTCATTTTCGTCTTTTTTTCAAATCCTCGTTTTTCATCATTTATGACCATGGCGATGGGCTATAGCCCATGGTCTCGAACGGCATACTATAGCATGCCGTTTTACATCATTTTTGAGGATTACAAAAAAAGACGAAAATCACTCCGAGACCATGGGCTATAGCCCATCGTCTCGGAGTCATTTTCGTCTTTTTTTCAAATCCTCGTTTTTCATCATTTATGACCATGGCGATGGGCTATAGCCCATGGTCTCGAACGGCATACTATAGCATGCCGTTTTACATCATTTTTGAGGATTTGAAAAAAAGACGAAAATCACTCCGAGACCATGGGCTATAGCCCATCGTCTCGGAGTCATTTTCGTCTTTTTTTCAAATCGTCGTTTTTCATCATTTATGACCATGGCGATGGGCTATAGCCCATGGTCTCGAACGGCATACTATAGCATGCCGTTTTACATCATTTTTGAGGATTTGAAAAAAAGACGAAAATCACTCCGAGACCATGGGCTATAGCCCATCGTCTCGGAGTCATTTTCGTCTTTATTTTTCAAATCCTTGTTTTTCATCATTTATGACCATGGCGATGGGCTATAGCCCATGGTCTCGAACGGCATACTATAGCATGCCGTTTTACACCATTTTTGAGGATTTGAAAAAAATACGAAAATCATTCCGAGACCATGGGCTATAGCCCATCGACTCGGAGTCATTTTCGTCTTTTTTTCAAATCCTAGTTTTTCATCATTTATGACCATGGCGATGGGCTATAGCCCATGGTCTCGAACGGCATACTATAGCATGCCGTTTTACATCATTTTTGAGGATTTGAAAAAAAGACGAAAATCACTCCGAGACCATGGGCTATAGCCCATCGTCTCGGAGTCATTTTCGTCTTTTTTTCAAATCCTTGTTTTTCATCATTTATGACCATGGCGATGGGCTATAGCCCATGGTCTCGAAAGGCATATTATAGCATACCGTTTTACATCATTTTTGAGGATTTGAAAAAAATACGAAAATCACTCCGAGACCATGGGCTATAGCCCATCGTCTCGGAGTCATTTTCGTCTTTTTTTCAAATCCTCGTTTTTCATCATTTATGACCATGGCGATGGGCTATAGCCCATGGTCTCGAACGGCATACTATAGCATGCCGTTTTACATCATTTTTGAGGATTTGAAAAAAAGACGAAAATCACTCCGAGACCATGGGCTATAGCCCATCGTCTCGGAGTCATTTTCGTCTTTTTTTTTCAAATCCTTGTTTTTCATCATTTATGACCATGGCGATGGGCTATAGCCCATGGTCTCGAACGGCATACTATAGCATGCCGTTTTACATCATTTTTGAGGATTTGAAAAAAAGACGAAAATCACTCCGAGACCATGGGCTATAGCCCATCGTCTCGGAGTCATTTTCGTCTTTTTTTCAAATCCTCGTTTTTCATCATTTATGACCATGGCGATGGGCTATAGCCCATGGTCTCGAACGGCATACTATAGCATGCCGTTTTACATCATTTTTGAGGATTTGAAAAAAAGACGAAAATCACTCCGAGACCATGGGCTATAGCCCATCGTCTCGGAGTCATTTTCGTCTTTTTTTCAAATCCTCGTTTTTCATCATTTATGACCATGGCGATGGGCTATAGCCCATGGTCTCGAACGGCATACTATAGCATGCCGTTTTCCATCATTTTTGAGGATTACAAAAAAAGACGAAAATCACTCCGAGACCATGGGCTATAGCCCATCGTCTCGGAGTCATTTTCGTCTTTTTTTTCAAATCCTCGTTTTTCATCATTTATGACCATGGCGATGGGCTATAGCCCATGGTCTCGAACGGCATACTATAGCATGCCGTTTTACATCATTTTTGAGGATTTGAAAAAAAGACGAAAATCACTCCGAGACCATGGGCTATAGCCCATCGTCTCGGAGTCATTTTCGTCTTTTTTTCAAATCCTCGTTTTTCATCATTTATGACCATGGCGATGGGCTATAGCCCATGGTCTCGAACGGCATACTATAGCATGCCGTTTTACATCATTTTTGAGGATTTGAAAAAAAGACGAAAATCACTCCGAGACCATGGGCTATAGCCCATCGTCTCGGAGTCATTTTCGTCTTTTTTTCAAATCCTCGTTTTTCATCATTTATGACCATGGCGATGGGCTATAGCCCATGGTCTCGAACGGCATACTATAGCATGCCGTTTTCCATCATTTTTGAGGATTACAAAAAAAGACGAAAATCACTCCGAGACCATGGGCTATAGCCCATCGTCTCGGAGTCATTTTCGTCTTTTTTTCAAATCCTCGTTTTTCATCATTTATGACCATGGCGATGGGCTATAGCCCATGGTCTCGAACGGCATACTATAGCATGCCGTTTTACATCATTTTTGAGGATTTGAAAAAAAGACGAAAATCACTCCGAGACCATGGGCTATAGCCCATCGTCTCGGAGTCATTTTCGTCTTTTTTTCAAATCCTCGTTTTTCATCATTTATGACCATGGCGATGGGCTATAGCCCATGGTATCGAACGGCATACTATAGCATGCCGTTTTACATCATTTTTGAGGATTTGAAAAAAAGACGAAAATCACTCCGAGACCATGGGCTATAGCCCATCGTCTCGGAGTCATTTTCGTCTTTTTTTCAAATCCTCGTTTTTCATCATTTATGACCATGGCGATGGGCTATAGCCCATGGTCTCGAACGGCATACTATAGCATGCCGTTTTCCATCATTTTTGAGGATTTGAAAAAAATACGAAAATCATTCCGAGACCATGGGCTATAGCCCATCGTCTCGGAGTCATTTTCGTATTTTTTTCAAATCCTCGTTTTTCATCATTTATGACCATGGCGATGGGCTATAGCCCATGGTCTCGAACGGCATACTATAGCATGCCGTTTTACATCATTTTTGAGGATTTGAAAAAAAGACGAAAATCACTCCGAGACCATGGGCTATAGCCCATCGTCTCGGAGTCATTTTCGTCTTTTTTTCAAATCCTCGTTTTTCATCATTTATGACCATGGCGATGGGCTATAGCCCATGGTCTCGAACGGCATACTATAGCATGCCGTTTTACATCATTTTTGAGGATTACAAAAAAAGACGAAAATCACTCCGAGACCATGGGCTATAGCCCATCGTCTCGGAGTCATTTTCGTCTTTTTTTCAAATCCTCGTTTTTCATCATTTATGACCATGGCGATGGGCTATAGCCCATGGTCTCGAACGGCATACTATAGCATGCCGTTTTACATCATTTTTGAGGATTTGAAAAAAAGACGAAAATCACTCCGAGACCATGGGCTATAGCCCATCGTCTCGGAGTCATTTTCGTCTTTTTTTCAAATCGTCGTTTTTCATCATTTATGACCATGGCGATGGGCTATAGCCCATGGTCTCGAACGGCATACTATAGCATGCCGTTTTACATCATTTTTGAGGATTTGAAAAAAAGACGAAAATCACTCCGAGACCATGGGCTATAGCCCATCGTCTCGGAGTCATTTTCGTCTTTTTTTTTCAAATCCTTGTTTTTCATCATTTATGACCATGGCGATGGGCTATAGCCCATGGTCTCGAACGGCATACTATAGCATGCCGTTTTACACCATTTTTGAGGATTTGAAAAAAATACGAAAATCATTCCGAGACCATGGGCTATAGCCCATCGTCTCGGAGTCATTTTCGTCTTTTTTTCAAATCCTCGTTTTTCATCATTTATGACCATGGCGATGGGCTATAGCCCATGGTCTCGAACGGCATACTATAGCATGCCGTTTTACATCATTTTTGAGGATTTGAAAAAAAGACGAAAATCACTCCGAGACCATGGGCTATAGCCCATCGTCTCGGAGTCATTTTCGTCTTTTTTTCAAATCCTTGTTTTTCATCATTTATGACCATGGCGATGGGCTATAGCCCATGGTCTCGAAAGGCATATTATAGCATACCGTTTTACATCATTTTTGAGGATTTGAAAAAAATACGAAAATCACTCCGAGACCATGGGCTATAGCCCATCGTCTCGGAGTCATTTTCGTCTTTTTTTCAAATCCTCGTTTTTCATCATTTATGACCATGGCGATGGGCTATAGCCCATGGTCTCGAACGGCATACTATAGCATGCCGTTTTACATCATTTTTGAGGATTTGAAAAAAAGACGAAAATCACTCCGAGACCATGGGCTATAGCCCATCGTCTCGGAGTCATTTTCGTCTTTTTTTCAAATCCTTGTTTTTCATCATTTATGACCATGGCGATGGGCTATAGCCCATGGTCTCGAACGGCATACTATAGCATGCCGTTTTACATCATTTTTGAGGATTTGAAAAAAATACGAAAATCACTCCGAGACCATGGGCTATAGCCCATCGTCTCGGAGTCATTTTCGTCTTTTTTTCAAATCCTCGTTTTTCATCATTTATGACCATGGCGATGGGCTATAGCCCATGGTCTCGAACGGCATACTATAGCATGCCGTTTTACATCATTTTTGAGGATTTGAAAAAAAGACGAAAATCACTCCGAGACCATGGGCTATAGCCCATCGTCTCGGAGTCATTTTCGTCTTTTTTTCAAATCCTTGTTTTTCATCATTTATGACCATGGCGATGGGCTATAGCCCATGGTCTCGAACGGCATACTATAGCATGCCGTTTTACATAATTTTTGAGGATTTGAAAAAAAGACGAAAATCACTCCGAGACCATGGGCTATAGCCCATCGTCTCGGAGTCATTTTCGTCTTTTTTTCAAATCCTTGTTTTTCATCATTTATGACCATGGCGATGGGGTATAGCCCATGGTCTCGAACGGCATACTATAGCATGCCGTTTTACATCATTTTTGAGGATTACAAAAAAAGACGAAAATCACTCCGAGACCATGGGCTATAGCCCATCGTCTCGGAGTCATTTTCGTCTTTTTTTCAAATCCTCGTTTTTCATCATTTATGACCATGGCGATGGGCTATAGCCCATGGTCTCGAACGGCATACTATAGCATGCCGTTTTACATCATTTTTGAGGATTTGAAAAAAAGACGAAAATCACTCCGAGACCATGGGCTATAGCCCATCGTCTCGGAGTCATTTTCGTCTTTTTTTCAAATCGTCGTTTTTCATCATTTATGACCATGGCGATGGGCTATAGCCCATGGTCTCGAACGGCATACTATAGCATGCCGTTTTACATCATTTTTGAGGATTTGAAAAAAAGACGAAAATCACTCCGAGACCATGGGCTATAGCCCATCGTCTCGGAGTCATTTTCGTCTTTTTTTTTCAAATCCTTGTTTTTCATCATTTATGACCATGGCGATGGGCTATAGCCCATGGTCTCGAACGGCATACTATAGCATGCCGTTTTACACCATTTTTGAGGATTTGAAAAAAATACGAAAATCATTCCGAGACCATGGGCTATAGCCCATCGTCTCGGAGTCATTTTCGTCTTTTTTTCAAATCCTCGTTTTTCATCATTTATGACCATGGCGATGGGCTATAGCCCATGGTCTCGAACGGCATACTATAGCATGCCGTTTTACATCATTTTTGAGGATTTGAAAAAAAGACGAAAATCACTCCGAGACCATGGGCTATAGCCCATCGTCTCGGAGTCATTTTCGTCTTTTTTTCAAATCCTTGTTTTTCATCATTTATGACCATGGCGATGGGCTATAGCCCATGGTCTCGAAAGGCATATTATAGCATACCGTTTTACATCATTTTTGAGGATTTGAAAAAAATACGAAAATCACTCCGAGACCATGGGCTATAGCCCATCGTCTCGGAGTCATTTTCGTCTTTTTTTCAAATCCTCGTTTTTCATCATTTATGACCATGGCGATGGGCTATAGCCCATGGTCTCGAACGGCATACTATAGCATGCCGTTTTACATCATTTTTGAGGATTTGAAAAAAAGACGAAAATCACTCCGAGACCATGGGCTATAGCCCATCGTCTCTGAGTCATTTTCGTCTTTTTTTTTCAAATCCTTGTTTTTCATCATTTATGACCATGGCGATGGGCTATAGCCCATGGTCTCGAACGGCATACTATAGCATGCCGTTTTACATCATTTTTGAGGATTTGAAAAAAAGACGAAAATCACTCCGAGACCATGGGCTATAGCCCATCGTCTCGGAGTCATTTTCGTCTTTTTTTCAAATCCTCGTTTTTCATCATTTATGACCATGGCGATGGGCTATAGCCCATGGTCTCGAACGGCATACTATAGCATGCCGTTTTACATCATTTTTGAGGATTTGAAAAAAAGACGAAAATCACTCCGAGACCATGGGCTATAGCCCATCGTCTCGGAGTCATTTTCGTCTTTTTTTCAAATCCTCGTTTTTCATCATTTATGACCATGGCGATGGGCTATAGCCCATGGTCTCGAACGGCATACTATAGCATGCCGTTTTCCATCATTTTTGAGGATTACAAAAAAAGACGAAAATCACTCCGAGACCATGGGCTATAGCCCATCGTCTCGGAGTCATTTTCGTCTTTTTTTCAAATCCTCGTTTTTCATCATTTATGACCATGGCGATGGGCTATAGCCCATGGTCTCGAACGGCATACTATAGCATGCCGTTTTACATCATTTTTGAGGATTTGAAAAAAAGACGAAAATCACTCCGAGACCATGGGCTATAGCCCATCGTCTCGGAGTCATTTTCGTCTTTTTTTCAAATCCTCGTTTTTCATCATTTATGACCATGGCGATGGGCTATAGCCCATGGTCTCGAACGGCATACTATAGCATGCCGTTTTACATCATTTTTGAGGATTTGAAAAAAAGACGAAAATCACTCCGAGACCATGGGCTATAGCCCATCGTCTCGGAGTCATTTTCGTCTTTTTTTCAAATCCTCGTTTTTCATCATTTATGACCATGGCGATGGGCTATAGCCCATGGTCTCGAACGGCATACTATAGCATGCCGTTTTCCATCATTTTTGAGGATTACAAAAAAAGACGAAAATCACTCCGAGACCATGGGCTATAGCCCATCGTCTCGGAGTCATTTTCGTCTTTTTTTCAAATCCTCGTTTTTCATCATTTATGACCATGGCGATGGGCTATAGCCCATGGTCTCGAACGGCATACTATAGCATGCCGTTTTACATCATTTTTGAGGATTTGAAAAAAAGACGAAAATCACTCCGAGACCATGGGCTATAGCCCATCGTCTCGGAGTCATTTTCGTCTTTTTTTCAAATCCTCGTTTTTCATCATTTATGACCATGGCGATGGGCTATAGCCCATGGTATCGAACGGCATACTATAGCATGCCGTTTTACATCATTTTTGAGGATTTGAAAAAAAGACGAAAATCACTCCGAGACCATGGGCTATAGCCCATCGTCTCGGAGTCATTTTCGTCTTTTTTTCAAATCCTCGTTTTTCATCATTTATGACCATGGCGATGGGCTATAGCCCATGGTCTCGAACGGCATACTATAGCATGCCGTTTTCCATCATTTTTGAGGATTTGAAAAAAATACGAAAATCATTCCGAGACCATGGGCTATAGCCCATCGTCTCGGAGTCATTTTCGTATTTTTTTCAAATCCTCGTTTTTCATCATTTATGACCATGGCGATGGGCTATAGCCCATGGTCTCGAACGGCATACTATAGCATGCCGTTTTACATCATTTTTGAGGATTTGAAAAAAAGACGAAAATCACTCCGAGACCATGGGCTATAGCCCATCGTCTCGGAGTCATTTTCGTCTTTTTTTCAAATCCTCGTTTTTCATCATTTATGACCATGGCGATGGGCTATAGCCCATGGTCTCGAACGGCATACTATAGCATGCCGTTTTACATCATTTTTGAGGATTACAAAAAAAGACGAAAATCACTCCGAGACCATGGGCTATAGCCCATCGTCTCGGAGTCATTTTCGTCTTTTTTTCAAATCCTCGTTTTTCATCATTTATGACCATGGCGATGGGCTATAGCCCATGGTCTCGAACGGCATACTATAGCATGCCGTTTTACATCATTTTTGAGGATTTGAAAAAAAGACGAAAATCACTCCGAGACCATGGGCTATAGCCCATCGTCTCGGAGTCATTTTCGTCTTTTTTTCAAATCGTCGTTTTTCATCATTTATGACCATGGCGATGGGCTATAGCCCATGGTCTCGAACGGCATACTATAGCATGCCGTTTTACATCATTTTTGAGGATTTGAAAAAAAGACGAAAATCACTCCGAGACCATGGGCTATAGCCCATCGTCTCGGAGTCATTTTCGTCTTTTTTTTTCAAATCCTTGTTTTTCATCATTTATGACCATGGCGATGGGCTATAGCCCATGGTCTCGAACGGCATACTATAGCATGCCGTTTTACACCATTTTTGAGGATTTGAAAAAAATACGAAAATCATTCCGAGACCATGGGCTATAGCCCATCGTCTCGGAGTCATTTTCGTCTTTTTTTCAAATCCTCGTTTTTCATCATTTATGACCATGGCGATGGGCTATAGCCCATGGTCTCGAACGGCATACTATAGCATGCCGTTTTACATCATTTTTGAGGATTTGAAAAAAAGACGAAAATCACTCCGAGACCATGGGCTATAGCCCATCGTCTCGGAGTCATTTTCGTCTTTTTTTCAAATCCTTGTTTTTCATCATTTATGACCATGGCGATGGGCTATAGCCCATGGTCTCGAAAGGCATATTATAGCATACCGTTTTACATCATTTTTGAGGATTTGAAAAAAATACGAAAATCACTCCGAGACCATGGGCTATAGCCCATCGTCTCGGAGTCATTTTCGTCTTTTTTTCAAATCCTCGTTTTTCATCATTTATGACCATGGCGATGGGCTATAGCCCATGGTCTCGAACGGCATACTATAGCATGCCGTTTTACATCATTTTTGAGGATTTGAAAAAAAGACGAAAATCACTCCGAGACCATGGGCTATAGCCCATCGTCTCGGAGTCATTTTCGTCTTTTTTTCAAATCCTTGTTTTTCATCATTTATGACCATGGCGATGGGCTATAGCCCATGGTCTCGAACGGCATACTATAGCATGCCGTTTTACATCATTTTTGAGGATTTGAAAAAAATACGAAAATCACTCCGAGACCATGGGCTATAGCCCATCGTCTCGGAGTCATTTTCGTCTTTTTTTCAAATCCTCGTTTTTCATCATTTATGACCATGGCGATGGGCTATAGCCCATGGTCTCGAACGGCATACTATAGCATGCCGTTTTACATCATTTTTGAGGATTTGAAAAAAAGACGAAAATCACTCCGAGACCATGGGCTATAGCCCATCGTCTCGGAGTCATTTTCGTCTTTTTTTCAAATCCTTGTTTTTCATCATTTATGACCATGGCGATGGGCTATAGCCCATGGTCTCGAACGGCATACTATAGCATGCCGTTTTACATAATTTTTGAGGATTTGAAAAAAAGACGAAAATCACTCCGAGACCATGGGCTATAGCCCATCGTCTCGGAGTCATTTTCGTCTTTTTTTCAAATCCTTGTTTTTCATCATTTATGACCATGGCGATGGGGTATAGCCCATGGTCTCGAACGGCATACTATAGCATGCCGTTTTACATCATTTTTGAGGATTTGAAAAAAAGACGAAAATGACTCTGAGACGATGGGCTATAGCCCATGGTCTCGGAGTGATTTTTGTCTTTTTTTCAAATCCTCAAAAATGATGAAAAATGGCATGCTATAGTATGCCGTCTGAGGGGCTCACATAGACAGCAGCTTATCACAGAGTGCCACCATGCTCTCTGAGAATCTCCTCAGCTTTCCATCTCTTTCCAGTTCTCTTCTGGATGTTATTCTCCAAAACATGCTGCAGAGTGAAAGTAGGAGGAACTCAGCTGGATTTGAACTCACAACCTCTGGCTCACATGGACATCATCTTAACAAGGGTGCCACTGAGCTCTCAGTGATTTTTAGGTTGTAAGTTGTTCTTCTTGGTGTCACTTTTCAAATGGGGCCTTGGGATCATGTACAGAGCATTTGAATGGTGCTGTGCATCAAAGGTGTCTTTAGTGCTTTTAAGTGTTATCGTGGATGTTAATCAGATAATACAGAGGAGAAACCATGACAGGACACAGACAGCCTCCCCATTTGTGGATGTGATCCTGGCAGCCAGCCCAGGTGTGTTCTGGTCCTGTTGATTGAGCTGAGAAGGACCTATAAACCTTGAAAAAAATAATTGAAAAAAAGACGAAAATCACTCCGAGACCATGGGCTATAGCCCATCGTCTCGGAGTCATTTTCGTCTTTTTTTCAAATCCTCGTTTTTCATCATTTATGACCATGGCGATGGGCTATAGCCCATGGTCTCGAACGGCATACTATAGCATGCCATTTTGCATCATTTTTGAGGATTTGAAAAAAAGACGAAAATCACTCCGAGACCATGGGCTATAGCCCATCGTCTCGGAGTCATTATCGTCTTTTTTTCAAATCCTCGTTTTTCATCATTTATGACCATGGCGATGGGCTATAGCCCATGGTCTCGAACGGCATACTATAGCATGCCGTTTTGCATCATTTTTGAGGATTTGAAAAAAAGACGAAAATCACTCCGAGACCATGGGCTATAGCCCATCGTCTCGGAGTCATTTTCGTCTTTTTTTCAAATCCTCGTTTTTCATCATTTATGACCAGGGCGATGGGCTTTTGAAAAAAAGACGAAAATGACTCCGAGACGATGGGCTATAGCCCATGGTCTCGGAGTGATTTTTGTCTTTTTTTCAAATCCTCAAAAATGATGAAAAATGGCATGCTATAGTATGCCGTCTGAGGGGCTCACATAGACTGCAGCTTATCACATAGTGCCACCATGCTCTCTGAGAATCTCCTCAGCTTTCCATCTCTTTCCAGTTCTCTTCTGGATGTTATTCTCCAAAACATGCTGCAGAGTGAAAGTAGGAGGAACTCAGCTGGATTTGAACTCACAACCTCTGGCTCACATGGACATCATCTTAACAAGGGTGCCACTGAGCTCTCAGTGATTTTTAGGTTGTAAGTTGTTCTTCTTGGTGTCACTTTTCAAATGGGGCCTTGGGATCATGTACAGAGCATTTGAATGGTGCTGTGCATCAAAGGTGTCTTTAGTGCTTTTAAGTGTTATCGTGGATGTTAATCAGATAATACAGAGGAGAAACCATGACAGGACACAGACAGCCTCCCCATTGGTGGATGTGATCCTGGCAGCCAGCCCAGGTGTGTTCTGGTCCTGTTGATTGAGCTGAGAAGGACCAATAAACCTTGAAAATAAAAATTGAAAAAAAGACGAAAATCACTCCGAGACCATGGGCTATAGCCCATCGTCTCGGAGTCATTTTCGTCTTTTTTTCAAATCCTCGTTTTTCATCATTTATGACCATGGCGATGGGCTATAGCCCATGGTCTCGAACGGCATACTATAGCATGCCGTTTTACATCATTTTTGAGGATTTGAAAAAAAGACGAAAATCACTCCGAGACCATGGGCTATAGCCCATCGTCTCGGAGTCATTTTCGTCTTTTTTTCAAATCCTCGTTTTTCATCATTTATGACCATGGCGATGGGCTATAGCCCATGGTCTCGAACGGCATACTATAGCATGCCGTTTTACATCATTTTTGAGGATTTGAAAAAAATACGAAAATCACTCCGAGACCATGGGCTATAGCCCATCGTCTCGGAGTCATTTTCGTCTTTTTTTCAAATCCTCGTTTTTCATCATTTATGACCATGGCGATGGGCTATAGCCCATGGTCTCGAACGGCATACTATAGCATGCCGTTTTACATCATTTTTGAGGATTTGAAAAAAAGACGAAAATCACTCCGAGACCATGGGCTATAGCCCATCGTCTCGGAGTCATTTTCGTCTTTTTTTCAAATCCTCGTTTTTCATCATTTATGACCATGGCGATGGGCTATAGCCCATGGTCTCGAACGGCATACTATAGCATGCCGTTTTACATCATTTTTGAGGATTTGAAAAAAATACGAAAATCACTCCGAGACCATGGGCTATAGCCCATGGTCTCGGAGTGAATTTTGTCTTTTTTTCAAAAATGATGAAAAATGGCATGCTATAGTATGCCGCCTGAGGGGCTCACATAGACAGCAGCTTATCACAGAGTGCCACCATGCTCTCTGAGAATCTCCTCAGCTTTCCATCTCTTTCCAGTTCTCTTCTGGATGTTATTCTCCAAAACATGCTGCAGAGTGAAAGTAGGAGGAACTCAGCTGGATTTGAACTCACAACCTCTGGCTCACATGGACATCCTCTCAACAAGGGTGCCACTGAGCTCTCAGTGATTTTTAGGTTGTAAGTTGTTCTTCTTGGTGTCACTTTTCAAATGGGGCCTTGGGATCATGTACAGAGCATTTGAATGGTGCTGTGCATCAAAGGTGTCTTTAGTGCTTTTAAGTGTTATCGTGGATGTTAATCAGATAATACAGAGGAGAAACCATGACAGGACACAGACAGCCTCCCCATTGGTGGATGTGATCCTGGCAGCCAGCCCAGGTGTGTTCTGGTCCTGTTGATTGAGCTGAGAAGGACCAATAAACCTTGAAAATAAAAATGGAAAAAAAGACGAAAATCACTCCGAGACCATGGGCTATAGCCATGGGCTATAGCCATGGGCTATACCCGTTTTACATCATTTTTGAGGATTTGAAAAAAAGACGAAAATCACTCCGAGACCATGGGCTATAGCCCATCGTCTCGGAGTCATTTTCGTCTTTTTTTCAAATCCTTGTTTTTCATCATTTATGACCATGGCGATGGGCTATAGCCCATGGTCTCGAACGGCATACTATAGCATGCCGTTTTACATCATTTTTGAGGATTTGAAAAAAAGACGAAAATCACTCCGAGACCATGGGCTATAGCCCATCGTCTCGGAGTCATTTTCGTCTTTTTTTCAAATCCTCGTTTTTCATCATTTATGACCAGGGCGATGGGCTATAGCCCATGGTCTCGAACGGCATACTATAGCATGCCGTTTTGCATCATTTTTGAGGATTTGAAAAAAAGACGAAAATGACTCCGAGACGATGGGCTATAGCCCATGGTTTCGGAGTGATTTTTGTCTTTTTTTCAAATCCTCAAAAATGATGAAAAATGGCATGCTATAGTATGCCGTCTGAGGGGCTCACATAGACAGCAGCTTATCACAGAGTGCCACCATGCTCTCTGAGAATCTCCTCAGCTTTCCATCTCTTTCCAGTTCTCTTCTGGATGTTATTTTCCAAAACATGCTGCAGAGTGAAAGTAGGAGGAACTCAGCTGGATTTGAACTCACAACCTCTGGCTCACATGGACATCATCTTAACAAGGGTGCCACTGAGCTCTCAGTGATTTTTAGGTTGTAAGTTGTTCTTCTTGGTGTCACTTTTCAAATGGGGCCTTGGGATCATGTACAGAGCATTTGAATGGTGCTGTGCATCAAAGGTGTCTTTAGTGCTTTTAAGTGTTATCGTGGATGTTAATCAGATAATACAGAGGAGAAACCATGACAGGACACAGACAGCCTCCCCATTGGTGGATGTGATCCTGGCAGCCAGCCCAGGTGTGTTCTGGTCCTGTTGATTGAGCTGAGAAGGACCAATAAACCTTGAAAATAAAAATTGAAAAAAAGACGAAAATCACTCCGAGACCATGGGCTATAGCCCATCGTCTCGGAGTCATTTTCGTCTTTTTTTCCAAATCCTCGTTTTTCATCATTTATGACCATGGCGATGGGCTATAGCCCATGGTCTCGAACGGCATACTATAGCATGCCGTTTTACATCATTTTTGAGGATTTGAAAAAAAGACGAAAATCACTCCGAGACCATGGGCTATAGCCCATCGTCTCGGAGTCATTTTCGTCTTTTTTTCAAATCGTCGTTTTTCATCATTTATGACCATGGCGATGGGCTATAGCCCATGGTCTCGAACGGCATACTATAGCATGCCGTTTTACATCATTTTTGAGGATTTGAAAAAAAGACGAAAATCACTCCGAGACCATGGGCTATAGCCCATCGTCTCGGAGTCATTTTCGTCTTTTTTTCAAATCCTCGTTTTTCATCATTTATGACCATGGCGATGGGCTATAGCCCATGGTCTCGAACGGCATACTATAGCATGCCGTTTTACATCATTTTTGAGGATTTGAAAAAAAGACGAAAATCACTCCGAGACCATGGGCTATAGCCCATCGTCTCGGAGTCATTTTCGTGTTTTTTTCAAATCCTCGTTTTTCATAATTTATGACCATGGCGATGGGCTATAGCCCATGGTCTTGAACGGCATACTATAGCATGCCGTTTTCCATCATTTTTGAGGATTTGAAAAAAAGACGAAAATCACTCCGAGACCATGGGCTATAGCCCATCGTCTCGGAGTCATTTTCGTCTTTTTTTCAAATCCTTGTTTTTCATCATTTATGACCATGGCGATGGGCTATAGCCCATGGTCTCGAACGGCATACTATAGCATGCCGTTTTACATCATTTTTGAGGATTTGAAAAAAAGACGAAAATCACTCCGAGACCATGGGCTATAGCCCATCGTCTCGGAGTCATTTTCGTCTTTTTTTCAAATCCTCGTTTTTCATCATTTATGACCATGGCGATGGGCTATAGCCCATGGTCTCGAACGGCATACTATAGCATGCCGTTTTACATCATTTTTGAGGATTTGAAAAAAAGACGAAAATCACTCCGAGACCATGGGCTATAGCCCATCGTCTCGGAGTCATTTTCGTCTTTTTTTCAAATCCTCGTTTTTCATCATTTATGACCATGGCGATGGGCTATAGCCCATGGTCTCGAACGGCATACTATAGCATGCCGTTTTACATCATTTTTGAGGATTTGAAAAAAATACGAAAATCACTCCGAGACCATGGGCTATAGCCCATCGTCTCGGAGTCATTTTCGTCTTTTTTTCAAATCCTCGTTTTTCATCATTTATGACCATGGCGATGGGCTATAGCCCATGGTATCGAACGGCATACTATAGCATGCCGTTTTACATCATTTTTGAGGATTTGAAAAAAAGACGAAAATCACTCCGAGACCATGGGCTATAGCCCATCGTCTCGGAGTCATTTTCGTCTTTTTTTCAAATCCTCGTTTTTCATCATTTATGACCATGGCGATGGGCTATAGCCCATGGTCTCGAACGGCATACTATAGCATGCCGTTTTCCATCATTTTTGAGGATTACAAAAAAAGACGAAAATCACTCCGAGACCATGGGCTATAGCCCATCGTCTCGGAGTCATTTTCGTCTTTTTTTCAAATCCTCGTTTTTCATCATTTATGACCATGGCGATGGGCTATAGCCCATGGTCTCGAACGGCATACTATAGCATGCCGTTTTACATCATTTTTGAGGATTTGAAAAAAAGACGAAAATCACTCCGAGACCATGGGCTATAGCCCATCGTCTCGGAGTCATTTTCGTCTTTTTTTCAAATCCTCGTTTTTCATCATTTATGACCATGGCGATGGGCTATAGCCCATGGTCTCGAACGGCATACTATAGCATGCCGTTTTACATCATTTTTGAGGATTTGAAAAAAAGACGAAAATCACTCCGAGACCATGGGCTATAGCCCATCGTCTCGGAGTCATTTTCGTCTTTTTTTCAAATCCTCGTTTTTCATCATTTATGACCATGGCGATGGGCTATAGCCCATGGTCTCGAACGGCATACTATAGCATGCCGTTTTACATCATTTTTGAGGATTTGAAAAAAAGACGAAAATCACTCCGAGACCATGGGCTATAGCCCATCGTCTCGGAGTCATTTTCGTCTTTTTTTCAAATCCTCGTTTTTCATCATTTATGACCATGGCGATGGGCTATAGCCCATGGTCTCGAACGGCATACTATAGCATGCCGTTTTACATCATTTTTGAGGATTTGAAAAAAAGACGAAAATCACTCCGAGACCATGGGCTATAGCCCATCGTCTCGGAGTCATTTTCGTCTTTTTTTCAAATCCTCGTTTTTCATCATTTATGACCATGGCGATGGGCTATAGCCCATGGTCTCGAACGGCATACTATAGCATGCCGTTTTCCATCATTTTTGAGGATTACAAAAAAAGACGAAAATCACTCCGAGACCATGGGCTAAAGCCCATCGTCTCGGAGTCATTTTCGTCTTTTTTTCAAATCGTCGTTTTTCATCATTTATGACCATGGCGATGGGCTATAGCCCATGGTCTCGAACGGCATACTATAGCATGCCGTTTTACATCATTTTTGAGGATTTGAAAAAAAGACGAAAATCACTCCGAGACCATGGGCTATAGCCCATCGTCTCGGAGTCATTTTCGTCTTTTTTTCAAATCCTCGTTTTTCATCATTTATGACCATGGCGATGGGCTATAGCCCATGGTATCGAACGGCATACTATAGCATGCCGTTTTCCATCATTTTTGAGGATTTGAAAAAAAGACGAAAATGACTCCGAGACGATGGGCTATAGCCCATGGTTTCGGAGTGATTTTTGTCTTTTTTTCAAATCCTCAAAAATGATGAAAAATGGCATGCTATAGTATGCCGTCTGAGGGGCTCACATAGACAGCAGCTTATCACAGAGTGCCACCATGCTCTCTGAGAATCTCCTCAGCTTTCCATCTCTTTCCAGTTCTCTTCTGGATGTTATTTTCCAAAACATGCTGCAGAGTGAAAGTAGGAGGAACTCAGCTGGATTTGAACTCACAACCTCTGGCTCACATGGACATCATCTTAACAAGGGTGCCACTGAGCTCTCAGTGATTTTTAGGTTGTAAGTTGTTCTTCTTGGTGTCACTTTTCAAATGGGGCCTTGGGATCATGTACAGAGCATTTGAATGGTGCTGTGCATCAAAGGTGTCTTTAGTGCTTTTAAGTGTTATCGTGGATGTTAATCAGATAATACAGAGGAGAAACCATGACAGGACACAGACAGCCTCCCCATTGGTGGATGTGATCCTGGCAGCCAGCCCAGGTGTGTTCTGGTCCTGTTGATTGAGCTGAGAAGGACCAATAAACCTTGAAAATAAAAATTGAAAAAAAGACGAAAATCACTCCGAGACCATGGGCTATAGCCCATCGTCTCGGAGTCATTTTCGTCTTTTTTTCAAATCCTCGTTTTTCATCATTTATGACCATGGCGATGGGCTATAGCCCATGGTCTCGAACGGCATACTATAGCATGCCGTTTTACATCATTTTTGAGGATTTGAAAAAAAGACGAAAATCACTCCGAGACCATGGGCTATAGCCCATCGTCTCGGAGTCATTTTCGTCTTTTTTTCAAATCCTCGTTTTTCATCATTTATGACCATGGCGATGGGCTATAGCCCATGGTCTCGAACGGCATACTATAGCATGCCGTTTTACATCATTTTTGAGGATTTGAAAAAAAGACGAAAATCACTCCGAGACCATGGGCTATAGCCCATCGTCTCGGAGTCATTTTCGTCTTTTTTTCAAATCCTCGTTTTTCATCATTTATGACCATGGCGATGGGCTATAGCCCATGGTCTCGAACGGCATACTATAGCATGCCGTTTTCCATCATTTTTGAGGATTACAAAAAAAGACGAAAATCACTCCGAGACCATGGGCTATAGCCCATCGTCTCGGAGTCATTTTCGTCTTTTTTTCAAATCGTCGTTTTTCATCATTTATGACCATGGCGATGGGCTATAGCCCATGGTCTCGAACGGCATACTATAGCATGCCGTTTTACATCATTTTTGAGGATTTGAAAAAAAGACGAAAATCACTCCGAGACCATGGGCTATAGCCCATCGTCTCGGAGTCATTTTCGTCTTTTTTTCAAATCCTCGTTTTTCATCATTTATGACCATGGCGATGGGCTATAGCCCATGGTCTCGAACGGCATACTATAGCATGCCGTTTTACATCATTTTTGAGGATTTGAAAAAAAGACGAAAATCACTCCGAGACCATGGGCTATAGCCCATCGTCTCGGAGTCATTTTCGTCTTTTTTTCAAATCCTCGTTTTTCATCATTTATGACCATGGCGATGGGCTATAGCCCATGGTCTCGAACGGCATACTATAGCATGCCGTTTTACATCATTTTTGAGGATTTGAAAAAAAGACGAAAATCACTCCGAGACCATGGGCTATAGCCCATCGTCTCGGAGTCATTTTCGTCTTTTTTTCAAATCCTCGTTTTTCATCATTTATGACCATGGCGATGGGCTATAGCCCATGGTCTCGAACGGCATACTATAGCATGCCGTTTTCCATCATTTTTGAGGATTACAAAAAAAGACGAAAATCACTCCGAGACCATGGGCTATAGCCCATCGTCTCGGAGTCATTTTCGTCTTTTTTTCAAATCCTCGTTTTTCATCATTTATGACCATGGCGATGGGCTATAGCCCATGGTCTCGAACGGCATACTATAGCATGCCGTTTTACATCATTTTTGAGGATTTGAAAAAAAGACGAAAATCACTCCGAGACCATGGGCTATAGCCCATCGTCTCGGAGTCATTTTCGTCTTTTTTTCAAATCCTCGTTTTTCATCATTTATGACCATGGCGATGGGCTATAGCCCATGGTCTCGAACGGCATACTATAGCATGCCGTTTTCCATCATTTTTGAGGATTACAAAAAAAGACGAAAATCACTCCGAGACCATGGGCTAAAGCCCATCGTCTCGGAGTCATTTTCGTCTTTTTTTCAAATCGTCGTTTTTCATCATTTATGACCATGGCGATGGGCTATAGCCCATGGTCTCGAACGGCATACTATAGCATGCCGTTTTACATCATTTTTGAGGATTTGAAAAAAAGACGAAAATCACTCCGAGACCATGGGCTATAGCCCATCGTCTCGGAGTCATTTTCGTCTTTTTTTCAAATCCTCGTTTTTCATCATTTATGACCATGGCGATGGGCTATAGCCCATGGTCTCGAACGGCATACTATAGCATGCCGTTTTACATCATTTTTGAGGATTTGAAAAAAAGACGAAAATCACTCCGAGACCATGGGCTATAGCCCATCGTCTCGGAGTCATTTTCGTCTTTTTTTCAAATCCTCGTTTTTCATCATTTATGACCATGGCGATGGGCTATAGCCCATGGTCTCGAACGGCATACTATAGCATGCCGTTTTACATCATTTTTGAGGATTTGAAAAAAAGACGAAAATCACTCCGAGACCATGGGCTATATAGCCCATCGTCTCGGAGTCATTTTCGTCTTTTTTTCAAATCCTCGTTTTTCATCATTTATGACCATGGCGATGGGCTATAGCCCATGGTCTCGAACGGCATACTATAGCATGCCGTTTTCCATCATTTTTGAGGATTACAAAAAAAGACGAAAATCACTCCGAGACCATGGGCTATAGCCCATCGTCTCGGAGTCATTTTCGTCTTTTTTTCAAATCCTCGTTTTTCATCATTTATGACCATGGCGATGGGCTATAGCCCATGGTCTCGAACGGCATACTATAGCATGCCGTTTTACATCATTTTTGAGGATTTGAAAAAAAGACGAAAATCACTCCGAGACCATGGGCTATAGCCCATCGTCTCGGAGTCATTTTCGTCTTTTTTTCAAATCCTCGTTTTTCATCATTTATGACCATGGCGATGGGCTATAGCCCATGGTCTCGAACGGCATACTATAGCATGCCGTTTTACATCATTTTTGAGGATTTGAAAAAAGACGAAAATCACTCCGAGACCATGGGCTATATAGCCCATCGTCTCGGAGTCATTTTCGTCTTTTTTTCAAATCCTCGTTTTTCATCATTTATGACCATGGCGATGGGCTATAGCCCATGGTCTCGAACGGCATACTATAAAAGACGAAAATCACTCCGAGACCATGGGCTATAGCCCATCGTCTCGGAGTCATTTTCGTCTTTTTTTCAAATCCTCGTTTTTCATCATTTATGACCATGGCGATGGGCTATAGCCCATGGTCTCGAACGGCATACTATAGCATGCCGTTTTACATCATTTTTGAGGATTTGAAAAAAAGACGAAAATCACTCCGAGACCATGGGCTATAGCCCATCGTCTCGGAGTCATTTTCGTCTTTTTTTCAAATCCTCGTTTTTCATCATTTATGACCATGGCGATGGGCTATAGCCCATGGTATCGAACGGCATACTATAGCATGCCGTTTTACATCATTTTTGAGGATTTGAAAAAAAGACGAAAATCACTCCGAGACCATGGGCTATAGCCCATCGTCTCGGAGTCATTTTCGTCTTTTTTTCAAATCCTCGTTTTTCATCATTTATGACCATGGCGATGGGCTATAGCCCATGGTCTCGAACGGCATACTATAGCATGCCGTTTTCCATCATTTTTGAGGATTACAAAAAAAGACGAAAATCACTCCGAGACCATGGGCTATAGCCCATCGTCTCGGAGTCATTTTCGTCTTTTTTTCAAATCCTCGTTTTTCATCATTTATGATCATGGCGATGGGCTATAGCCCATGGTCTCGAACGGCATACTATAGCATGCCGTTTTACATCATTTTTGAGGATTTGAAAAAAAGACGAAAATCACTCCGAGACCATGGGCTATAGCCCATCGTCTCGGAGTCATTTTCGTCTTTTTTTCAAATCCTCGTTTTTCATCATTTATGACCATGGCGATGGGCTATAGCCCATGGTCTCGAACGGCATACTATAGCATGCCGTTTTACATCATTTTTGAGGATTTGAAAAAAAGACGAAAATCACTCCGAGACCATGGGCTATAGCCCATCGTCTCGGAGTCATTTTCGTCTTTTTTTCAAATCCTCGTTTTTCATCATTTATGACCATGGCGATGGGCTATAGCCCATGGTCTCGAACGGCATACTATAGCATGCCGTTTTACATCATTTTTGAGGATTTGAAAAAAAGACGAAAATCACTCCGAGACCATGGGCTATAGCCCATCGTCTCGGAGTCATTTTCGTCTTTTTTTCAAATCCTCGTTTTTCATCATTTATGACCATGGCGATGGGCTATAGCCCATGGTATCGAACGGCATACTATAGCATGCCGTTTTACATCATTTTTGAGGATTTGAAAAAAAGACGAAAATCACTCCGAGACCATGGGCTATAGCCCATCGTCTCGGAGTCATTTTCGTCTTTTTTTCAAATCCTCGTTTTTCATCATTTATGACCATGGCGATGGGCTATAGCCCATGGTCTCGAACGGCATACTATAGCATGCCGTTTTCCATCATTTTTGAGGATTACAAAAAAAGACGAAAATCACTCCGAGACCATGGGCTATAGCCCATCGTCTCGGAGTCATTTTCGTCTTTTTTTCAAATCCTCGTTTTTCATCATTTATGACCATGGCGATGGGCTATAGCCCATGGTCTCGAACGGCATACTATAGCATGCCGTTTTACATCATTTTTGAGGATTTGAAAAAAAGACGAAAATCACTCCGAGACCATGGGCTATAGCCCATCGTCTCGGAGTCATTTTCGTCTTTTTTTCAAATCCTCGTTTTTCATCATTTATGACCATGGCGATGGGCTATAGCCCATGGTCTCGAACGGCATACTATAGCATGCCGTTTTACCACATTTTTGAGGATTTGAAAAAAAGACGAAAATCACTCCGAGACCATGGGCTATAGCCCATCGTCTCGGAGTCATTTTCGTCTTTTTTTCAAATCCTCGTTTTTCATCATTTATGACCATGGCGATGGGCTATAGCCCATGGTCTCGAACGGCATACTATAGCATGCCGTTTTACATCATTTTTGAGGATTTGAAAAAAAGACGAAAATCACTCCGAGACCATGGGCTATAGCCCATCGTCTCGGAGTCATTTTCGTCTTTTTTTCAAATCCTCGTTTTTCATCATTTATGACCATGGCGATGGGCTATAGCCCATGGTCTCGAACGGCATACTATAGCATGCCGTTTTACATCATTTTTGAGGATTTGAAAAAAAGACGAAAATCACTCCGAGACCATGGGCTATAGCCCATCGTCTCGGAGTCATTTTCGTCTTTTTTTCAAATCCTCGTTTTTCATCATTTATGACCATGGCGATGGGCTATAGCCCATGGTCTCGAACGGCATACTATAGCATGCCGTTTTACATCATTTTTGAGGATTTGAAAAAAATACGAAAATCATTCCGAGACCATGGGCTATAGCCCATCGTCTCGGAGTCATTTTCGTCTTTTTTTCAAATCCTCGTTTTTCATCATTTATGACCATGGCGATGGGCTATAGCCCATGGTCTCGAACGGCATACTATAGCATGCCGTTTTACATCATTTTTGAGGATTTGAAAAAAAGACGAAAATCACTCCGAGACCATGGGCTATAGCCCATGGTCTCGGAGTCATTTTCGTCTTTTTTTCAAATCCTCGTTTTTCATCATTTATGACCATGGCGATGGGCTATAGCCCATGGTCTCGAACGGCATACTATAGCATGCCGTTTTCCATCATTTTTGAGGATTACAAAAAAAGACGAAAATCACTCCGAGACCATGGGCTATAGCCCATCGTCTCGGAGTCATTTTCGTCTTTTTTTCAAATCCTCGTTTTTATCATTTATGACCATGGCGATGGGCTATAGCCCATGGTCTCGGAGTGATTTTCGTCTTTTTTTCAAATCCTCAAAAATGATGTAAAACGGCATGCTATAGTATGCCGTTCGAGACCATGGGCTATAGCCCATCGCCATGGTCATAAATGATGAAAAACGAGGATTTGAAAAAAAGACGAAAATGACTCCGAGACGATGGGCTATAGCCCATGGTCTCGGAGTGATTTTCGTCTATTTTTCAAATCCTCAAAAATGATGTAAAACGGCATGCTATAGTATGCCGTTCGAGACCATGGGCTATAGCCCATCGCCATGGTCATAAATGATGAAAAACGACGATTTGAAAAAAAGACGAAAATGACTCCGAGACGATGGGCTATAGCCCATGGTCTCGGAGTGATTTTCGTCTTTTTTTCAAATCCTCAAAAATGATGTAAAACGGCATGCTATAGTATGCCGTTCGAGACCATGGGCTATAGCCCATCGCCATGGTCATAAATGATGAAAAACGAGGATTTGAAAAAAAGACGAAAATGACTCCGAGACGATGGGCTATAGCCCATGGTCTCGGAGTGATTTTCGTCTTTTTTTCAAATCCTCAAAAATGATGTAAAACGGCATGCTATAGTATGCCGTTCGAGACCATGGGCTATAGCCCATCGCCATGGTCATAAATGATGAAAAACAAGGATTTGAAAAAAAGACGAAAATGACTCCGAGACGATGGGCTATAGCCCATGGTCTCGGAGTGATTTTCGTATTTTTTTAAAATCCTCAAAAATGATGTAAAACGGCATGCTATAGTATGCCGTTCGAGACCATGGGCTATAGCCCATCGCCATGGTCATAAATGATGAAAAACGAGGATTTGAAAAAAAGACGAAAATGACTCCGAGACGATGGGCTATAGCCCATGGTCTCGGAATGATTTTCGTATTTTTTTCAAATCCTCAAAAATGATGTAAAACGGCATGCTATAGTATGCCGTTCGAGACCATGGGCTATAGCCCATCGCCATGGTCATAAATGATGAAAAACAAGGATTTGAAAAAAAAAGACGAAAATGACTCCGAGACGATGGGCTATAGCCCATGGTCTCGGAGTGATTTTCGTCTTTTTTTCAAATCGACGAAAATGACTCCGAGACGATGGGCTATAGCCCATGGTCTCGGAGTGATTTTCGTCTTTTTTTCAAATCCTCAAAAATGATGTAAAACGGCATGCTATAGTATGCCGTTCGAGACCATGGGCTATAGCCCATCGCCATGGTCATAAATGATGAAAAACGAGGATTTGAAAAAAAGACGAAAATGACTCCGAGACGATGGGCTATAGCCCATGGTCTCGGAGTGATTTTCGTCTTTTTTTGTAATCCTCAAAAATGATGGAAAACGGCATGCTATAGTTTGCCGTTCGAGACCATGGGCTATAGCCCATCGCCATGGTCATAAATGATGAAAAACGAGGATTTGACAAAAAGACGAAAATGACTCCGAGACGATGGGCTCGAACGGCATACTATAGCATGCCGTTTTACATCATTTTTGAGGATTTGAAAAAAATACGAAAATCATTCCGAGACCATGGGCTATAGCCCATCGTCTCGGAGTCATTTTCGTCTTTTTTTCAAATCCTCGTTTTTCATCATTTATGACCATGGCGATGGGCTATAGCCCATGGTCTCGAACGGCATACTATAGCATGCCGTTTTACATCATTTTTGAGGATTTGAAAAAAAGACGAAAATCACTCCGAGACCATGGGCTATAGCCCATCGTCTCGGAGTCATTTTCGTCTTTTTTTCAAATCCTCGTTTTTCATCATTTATGACCATGGCGATGGGCTATAGCCCATGGTCTCGAACGGCATACTATAGCATGCCGTTTTCCATCATTTTTGAGGATTACAAAAAAAGACGAAAATCACTCCGAGACCATGGGCTATAGCCCATCGTCTCGGAGTCATTTTCGTCTTTTTTTCAAATCCTCGTTTTTCATCATTTATGACCATGGCGATGGGCTATAGCCCATGGTCTCGAACGGCATACTATAGCATGCCGTTTTACATCATTTTTGAGGATTTGAAAAAAAGACGAAAATCACTCCGAGACCATGGGCTATAGCCCATCGTCTCGGAGTCATTTTCGTCTTTTTTTTTCAAATCCTTGTTTTTCATCATTTATGACCATGGCGATGGGCTATAGCCCATGGTCTCGAACGGCATACTATAGCATGCCGTTTTACATCATTTTTGAGGATTTGAAAAAAATACGAAAATCATTCCGAGACCATGGGCTATAGCCCATCGTCTCGGAGTCATTTTCGTCTTTTTTTCAAATCCTCGTTTTTCATCATTTATGACCATGGCGATGGGCTATAGCCCATGGTCTCGAACGGCATACTATAGCATGCCGTTTTACATCATTTTTGAGGATTTTAAAAAAATACGAAAATCACTCCGAGACCATGGGCTATAGCCCATCGTCTCGGAGTCATTTTCGTCTTTTTTTCAAATCCTTGTTTTTCATCATTTATGACCATGGCGATGGGCTATAGCCCATGGTCTCGAACGGCATACTATAGCATGCCGTTTTACATCATTTTTGAGGATTTGAAAAAAAGACGAAAATCACTCCGAGACCATGGGCTATAGCCCATCGTCTCGGAGTCATTTTCGTCTTTTTTTCAAATCCTCGTTTTTCATCATTTATGACCATGGCGATGGGCTATAGCCCATGGTCTCGAACGGCATACTATAGCATGCCGTTTTACATCATTTTTGAGGATTTGAAAAAAAGACGAAAATCACTCCGAGACCATGGGCTATAGCCCATCGTCTCGGAGTCATTTTCGTCTTTTTTTCAAATCGTCGTTTTTCATCATTTATGACCATGGCGATGGGCTATAGCCCATGGTCTCGAACGGCATACTATAGCATGCCGTTTTACATCATTTTTGAGGATTTGAAAAAAAGACGAAAATCACTCCGAGACCATGGGCTATAGCCCATCGTCTCGGAGTCATTTTCGTCTTTTTTTCAAATCCTCGTTTTTCATCATTTATGACCATGGCGATGGGCTATAGCCCATGGTCTCGAACGGCATACTATAGCATGCCGTTTTCCATCATTTTTGAGGATTACAAAAAAAGACGAAAATCACTCCGAGACCATGGGCTATAGCCCATCGTCTCGGAGTCATTTTCGTCTTTTTTTCAAATCCTCGTTTTTATCATTTATGACCATGGCGATGGGCTATAGCCCATGGTCTCGAACGGCATACTAGGCCTATAGCATGCCGTTTTACATCATTTTTGAGGATTTGAAAAAAAGACGAAAATCACTCCGAGACCATGGGCTATAGCCCATCGTCTCGGAGTCATTTTCGTCTTTTTTTCAAATCCTCGTTTTTCATCATTTATGACCATGGCGATGGGCTATAGCCCATGGTCTCGAACGGCATACTATAGCATGCCGTTTTACATCATTTTTGAGGATTTGAAAAAAAGACGAAAATCACTCCGAGACCATGGGCTATAGCCCATCGTCTCGGAGTCATTTTCGTCTTTTTTTCAAATCCTCGTTTTTCATCATTTATGACCATGGCGATGGGCTATAGCCCATGGTCTCGAACGGCATACTATAGCATGCCGTTTTACATCATTTTTGAGGATTTGAAAAAAAGACGAAAATCACTCCGAGACCATGGGCTATAGCCCATCGTCTCGGAGTCATTTTCGTCTTTTTTTCAAATCCTCGTTTTTCATCATTTATGACCATGGCGATGGGCTATAGCCCATGGTCTCGAACGGCATACTATAGCATGCCGTTTTCCATCATTTTTGAGGATTACAAAAAAAGACGAAAATCACTCCGAGACCATGGGCTATAGCCCATCGTCTCGGAGTCATTTTCGTCTTTTTTTCAAATCCTCGTTTTTCATCATTTATGACCATGGCGATGGGCTATAGCCCATGGTCTCGAACGGCATACTATAGCATGCCGTTTTACATCATTTTTGAGGATTTGAAAAAAAGACGAAAATCACTCCGAGACCATGGGCTATAGCCCATCGTCTCGGAGTCATTTTCGTCTTTTTTTCAAATCCTCGTTTTTCATCATTTATGACCATGGCGATGGGCTATAGCCCATGGTCTCGAACGGCATACTATAGCATGCCGTTTTACATCATTTTTGAGGATTTGAAAAAAAGACGAAAATCACTCCGAGACCATGGGCTATAGCCCATGGTCTCGGAGTGATTTTCGTCTTTTTTTGAAAATGGCGATGGGCTATAGCCCACGGTCTCGAACGGCATACTATAGCATGCCGTTTTACATCATTTTTGAGGATTTGAAAAAAAGACGAAAATCACTCCGAGACCATGGGCTATAGCCCATGGTCTCGGAGTGATTTTCGTCTTTTTTTCAAATCCTGTGATTTTCGTATTTTTTTAAAATCCTCAAAAATGATGTAAAACGGCATGCTATAGTATGCCGTTCGAGACCATGGGCTATAGCCCATCGCCATGGTCATAAATGATGAAAAACGAGGATTTGAAAAAAAGACGAAAATGACTCCGAGACGATGGGCTATAGCCCATGGTCTCGGAATGATTTTCGTATTTTTTTCAAATCCTCAAAAATGATGGAAAACGGCATGCTATAGTATGCCGTTCGAGACCATGGGCTATAGCCCATCGCCATGGTCATAAATGATGAAAAACAAGGATTTGAAAAAAAAAGACGAAAATGACTCCGAGACGATGGGCTATAGCCCATGGTCTCGGAGTGATTTTCGTCTTTTTTTCAAATCCTCAAAAATGATGTAAAACGGCATGCTATAGTATGCCGTTCGAGACCATGGGCTATAGCCCATCGCCATGGTCATAAATGATGAAAAACAAGGATTTGAAAAAAAGACGAAAATGACTCCGAGACGATGGGCTATAGCCCATGGTCTCGGAGTGATTTTCGTATTTTTTTAAAATCCTCAAAAATGATGTAAAACGGCATGCTATAGTATGCCGTTCGAGACCATGGGCTATAGCCCATCGCCATGGTCATAAATGATGAAAAACGAGGATTTGAAAAAAAGACGAAAATGACTCCGAGACGATGGGCTATAGCCCATGGTCTCGGAATGATTTTCGTATTTTTTTCAAATCCTCAAAAATGATGTAAAACGGCATGCTATAGTATGCCGTTCGAGACCATGGGCTATAGCCCATCGCCATGGTCATAAATGATGAAAAACAAGGATTTGAAAAAAAAAGACGAAAATGACTCCGAGACGATGGGCTATAGCCCATGGTCTCGGAGTGATTTTCGTCTTTTTTTCAAATCCTCAAAAATGATGTAAAACGGCATGCTATAGTATGCCGTTCGAGACCATGGGCTATAGCCCATCGCCATGGTCATAAATGATGAAAAACGACGATTTGAAAAAAAGACGAAAATGACTCCGAGACGATGGGCTATAGCCCATGGTCTCGGAGTGATTTTCGTCTTTTTTTCAAATCGACGAAAATGACTCCGAGACGATGGGCTATAGCCCATGGTCTCGGAGTGATTTTCGTCTTTTTTTCAAATCCTCAAAAATGATGTAAAACGGCATGCTATAGTATGCCGTTCGAGACCATGGGCTATAGCCCATCGCCATGGTCATAAATGATGAAAAACGAGGATTTGAAAAAAAGACGAAAATGACTCCGAGACGATGGGCTATAGCCCATGGTCTCGGAGTGATTTTCGTCTTTTTTTGTAATCCTCAAAAATGATGGAAAACGGCATGCTATAGTTTGCCGTTCGAGACCATGGGCTATAGCCCATCGCCATGGTCATAAATGATGAAAAACGAGGATTTGAAAAAAAGACGAAAATGACTCCGAGACGATGGGCTATAGCCCATGGTCTCGGAGTGATTTTCGTCTTTTTTTCAAATCCTCAAAAATGATGTAAAACGGCATGCTATAGTATGCCGTTCGAGACCATGGGCTATAGCCCATCGCCATGGTCATAAATGATGAAAAACGAGGATTTGACAAAAAGACGAAAATGACTCCGAGACGATGGGCTCGAACGGCATACTATAGCATGCCGTTTTACATCATTTTTGAGGATTTGAAAAAAATACGAAAATCATTCCGAGACCATGGGCTATAGCCCATCGTCTCGGAGTCATTTTCGTCTTTTTTTCAAATCCTCGTTTTTCATCATTTATGACCATGGCGATGGGCTATAGCCCATGGTCTCGAACGGCATACTATAGCATGCCGTTTTACATCATTTTTGAGGATTTGAAAAAAAGACGAAAATCACTCCGAGACCATGGGCTATAGCCCATCGTCTCGGAGTCATTTTCGTCTTTTTTTCAAATCCTCGTTTTTCATCATTTATGACCATGGCGATGGGCTATAGCCCATGGTCTCGAACGGCATACTATAGCATGCCGTTTTCCATCATTTTTGAGGATTACAAAAAAAGACGAAAATCACTCCGAGACCATGGGCTATAGCCCATCGTCTCGGAGTCATTTTCGTCTTTTTTTCAAATCCTCGTTTTTCATCATTTATGACCATGGCGATGGGCTATAGCCCATGGTCTCGAACGGCATACTATAGCATGCCGTTTTACGTCATTTTTGAGGATTTGAAAAAAAGACGAAAATCACTCCGAGACCATGGGCTATAGCCCATCGTCTCGGAGTCATTTTCGTCTTTTTTTCAAATCGTCGTTTTTCATCATTTATGACCATGGCGATGGGCTATAGCCCATGGTCTCGAACGGCATACTATAGCATGCCGTTTTACATCATTTTTGAGGATTTGAAAAAAAGACGAAAATCACTCCGAGACCATGGGCTATAGCCCATCGTCTCGGAGTCATTTTCGTCTTTTTTTTTCAAATCCTTGTTTTTCATCATTTATGACCATGGCGATGGGCTATAGCCCATGGTCTCGAACGGCATACTATAGCATGCCGTTTTACATCATTTTTGAGGATTTGAAAAAAATACGAAAATCATTCCGAGACCATGGGCTATAGCCCATCGTCTCGGAGTCATTTTCGTCTTTTTTTCAAATCCTCGTTTTTCATCATTTATGACCATGGCGATGGGCTATAGCCCATGGTCTCGAACGGCATACTATAGCATGCCGTTTTACATCATTTTTGAGGATTTTAAAAAAATACGAAAATCACTCCGAGACCATGGGCTATAGCCCATCGTCTCGGAGTCATTTTCGTCTTTTTTTCAAATCCTTGTTTTTCATCATTTATGACCATGGCGATGGGCTATAGCCCATGGTCTCGAACGGCATACTATAGCATGCCGTTTTACATCATTTTTGAGGATTTGAAAAAAAGACGAAAATCACTCCGAGACCATGGGCTATAGCCCATCGTCTCGGAGCCATTTTCGTCTTTTTTTTTCAAATCCTTGTTTTTCATCATTTATGACCATGGCGATGGGCTATAGCCCATGGTCTCGAACGGCATACTATAGCATGCCGTTTTACATCATTTTTGAGGATTTGAAAAAAATACGAAAATCATTCCGAGACCATGGGCTATAGCCCATCGTCTCGGAGTCATTTTCGTCTTTTTTTCAAATCCTCGTTTTTCATCATTTATGACCATGGCGATGGGCTATAGCCCATGGTCTCGAACGGCATACTATAGCATGCCGTTTTACATCATTTTTGAGGATTTTAAAAAAATACGAAAATCACTCCGAGACCATGGGCTATAGCCCATCGTCTCGGAGTCATTTTCGTCTTTTTTTCAAATCCTTGTTTTTCATCATTTATGACCATGGCGATGGGCTATAGCCCATGGTCTCGAACGGCATACTATAGCATGCCGTTTTACATCATTTTTGAGGATTTGAAAAAAAGACGAAAATCACTCCGAGACCATGGGCTATAGCCCATCGTCTCGGAGTCATTTTCGTCTTTTTTTCAAATCCTCGTTTTTCATCATTTATGACCATGGCGATGGGCTATAGCCCATGGTCTCGAACGGCATACTATAGCATGCCGTTTTACATCATTTTTGAGGATTTGAAAAAAAGACGAAAATCACTCCGAGACCATGGGCTATAGCCCATCGTCTCGGAGTCATTTTCGTCTTTTTTTCAAATCGTCGTTTTTCATCATTTATGACCATGGCGATGGGCTATAGCCCATGGTCTCGAACGGCATACTATAGCATGCCGTTTTACATCATTTTTGAGGATTTGAAAAAAAGACGAAAATCACTCCGAGACCATGGGCTATAGCCCATCGTCTCGGAGTCATTTTCGTCTTTTTTTCAAATCCTCGTTTTTCATCATTTATGACCATGGCGATGGGCTATAGCCCATGGTCTCGAACGGCATACTATAGCATGCCGTTTTCCATCATTTTTGAGGATTACAAAAAAAGACGAAAATCACTCCGAGACCATGGGCTATAGCCCATCGTCTCGGAGTCATTTTCGTCTTTTTTTCAAATCCTCGTTTTTATCATTTATGACCATGGCGATGGGCTATAGCCCATGGTCTCGAACGGCATACTAGGCCTATAGCATGCCGTTTTACATCATTTTTGAGGATTTGAAAAAAAGACGAAAATCACTCCGAGACCATGGGCTATAGCCCATCGTCTCGGAGTCATTTTCGTCTTTTTTTCAAATCCTCGTTTTTCATCATTTATGACCATGGCGATGGGCTATAGCCCATGGTCTCGAACGGCATACTATAGCATGCCGTTTTACATCATTTTTGAGGATTTGAAAAAAAGACGAAAATCACTCCGAGACCATGGGCTATAGCCCATCGTCTCGGAGTCATTTTCGTCTTTTTTTCAAATCCTCGTTTTTCATCATTTATGACCATGGCGATGGGCTATAGCCCATGGTCTCGAACGGCATACTATAGCATGCCGTTTTACATCATTTTTGAGGATTTGAAAAAAAGACGAAAATCACTCCGAGACCATGGGCTATAGCCCATCGTCTCGGAGTCATTTTCGTCTTTTTTTCAAATCCTCGTTTTTCATCATTTATGACCATGGCGATGGGCTATAGCCCATGGTCTCGAACGGCATACTATAGCATGCCGTTTTCCATCATTTTTGAGGATTACAAAAAAAGACGAAAATCACTCCGAGACCATGGGCTATAGCCCATCGTCTCGGAGTCATTTTCGTCTTTTTTTCAAATCCTCGTTTTTCATCATTTATGACCATGGCGATGGGCTATAGCCCATGGTCTCGAACGGCATACTATAGCATGCCGTTTTACATCATTTTTGAGGATTTGAAAAAAAGACGAAAATCACTCCGAGACCATGGGCTATAGCCCATCGTCTCGGAGTCATTTTCGTCTTTTTTTCAAATCCTCGTTTTTCATCATTTATGACCATGGCGATGGGCTATAGCCCATGGTCTCGAACGGCATACTATAGCATGCCGTTTTACATCATTTTTGAGGATTTGAAAAAAAGACGAAAATCACTCCGAGACCATGGGCTATAGCCCATGGTCTCGGAGTGATTTTCGTCTTTTTTTGAAAATGGCGATGGGCTATAGCCCACGGTCTCGAACGGCATACTATAGCATGCCGTTTTACATCATTTTTGAGGATTTGAAAAAAAGACGAAAATCACTCCGAGACCATGGGCTATAGCCCATGGTCTCGGAGTGATTTTCGTCTTTTTTTCAAATCCTCAAAAATTATGTAAAACGGCATGCTATAGTATGCCGTTCGAGACCATGGGCTATAGCCCATCGCCATGGTCATAAATGATGAAAAACAAGGATTTGAAAAAAAGACGAAAATGACTCCGAGACGATGGGCTATAGCCCATGGTCTCGGAGTGATTTTCGTATTTTTTTAAAATCCTCAAAAATGATGTAAAACGGCATGCTATAGTATGCCGTTCGAGACCATGGGCTATAGCCCATCGCCATGGTCATAAATGATGAAAAAAGAGGATTTGAAAAAAAGACGAAAATGACTCCGAGACGATGGGCTATAGCCCATGGTCTCGGAATGATTTTCGTATTTTTTTCAAATCCTCAAAAATGATGGAAAACGGCATGCTATAGTATGCCGTTCGAGACCATGGGCTATAGCCCATCGCCATGGTCATAAATGATGAAAAACAAGGATTTGAAAAAAAAAGACGAAAATGACTCCGAGACGATGGGCTATAGCCCATGGTCTCGGAGTGATTTTCGTCTTTTTTTCAAATCCTCAAAAATGATGTAAAACGGCATGCTATAGTATGCCGTTCGAGACCATGGGCTATAGCCCATCGCCATGGTCATAAATGATGAAAAACAAGGATTTGAAAAAAAGACGAAAATGACTCCGAGACGATGGGCTATAGCCCATGGTCTCGGAGTGATTTTCGTATTTTTTTAAAATCCTCAAAAATGATGTAAAACGGCATGCTATAGTATGCCGTTCGAGACCATGGGCTATAGCCCATCGCCATGGTCATAAATGATGAAAAACGAGGATTTGAAAAAAAGACGAAAATGACTCCGAGACGATGGGCTATAGCCCATGGTCTCGGAATGATTTTCGTATTTTTTTCAAATCCTCAAAAATGATGTAAAACGGCATGCTATAGTATGCCGTTCGAGACCATGGGCTATAGCCCATCGCCATGGTCATAAATGATGAAAAACAAGGATTTGAAAAAAAAAGACGAAAATGACTCCGAGACGATGGGCTATAGCCCATGGTCTCGGAGTGATTTTCGTCTTTTTTTCAAATCCTCAAAAATGATGTAAAACGGCATGCTATAGTATGCCGTTCGAGACCATGGGCTATAGCCCATCGCCATGGTCATAAATGATGAAAAACGACGATTTGAAAAAAAGACGAAAATGACTCCGAGACGATGGGCTATAGCCCATGGTCTCGGAGTGATTTTCGTCTTTTTTTCAAATCGACGAAAATGACTCCGAGACGATGGGCTATAGCCCATGGTCTCGGAGTGATTTTCGTCTTTTTTTGTAATCCTCAAAAATTATGGAAAACGGCATGCTATAGTTTGCCGTTCGAGACCATGGGCTATAGCCCATCGCCATGGTCATAAATGATGAAAAACGAGGATTTGAAAAAAAGACGAAAATGACTCCGAGACGATGGGCTATAGCCCATGGTCTCGGAGTGATTTTCGTCTTTTTTTCAAATCCTCAAAAATGATGTAAAACGGCATGCTATAGTATGCCGTTCGAGACCATGGGCTATAGCCCATCGCCATGGTCATAAATGATGAAAAACGAGGATTTGACAAAAAGACGAAAATGACTCCGAGACGATGGGCTCGAACGGCATACTATAGCATGCCGTTTTACATCATTTTTGAGGATTTGAAAAAAATACGAAAATCATTCCGAGACCATGGGCTATAGCCCATCGTCTCGGAGTCATTTTCGTCTTTTTTTCAAATCCTCGTTTTTCATCATTTATGACCATGGCGATGGGCTATAGCCCATGGTCTCGAACGGCATACTATAGCATGCCGTTTTACATCATTTTTGAGGATTTGAAAAAAAGACGAAAATCACTCCGAGACCATGGGCTATAGCCCATCGTCTCGGAGTCATTTTCGTCTTTTTTTCAAATCCTCGTTTTTCATCATTTATGACCATGGCGATGGGCTATAGCCCATGGTCTCGAACGGCATACTATAGCATGCCGTTTTCCATCATTTTTGAGGATTACAAAAAAAGACGAAAATCACTCCGAGACCATGGGCTATAGCCCATCGTCTCGGAGTCATTTTCGTCTTTTTTTCAAATCCTCGTTTTTCATCATTTATGACCATGGCGATGGGCTATAGCCCATGGTCTCGAACGGCATACTATAGCATGCCGTTTTACGTCATTTTTGAGGATTTGAAAAAAAGACGAAAATCACTCCGAGACCATGGGCTATAGCCCATCGTCTCGGAGTCATTTTCGTCTTTTTTTCAAATCGTCGTTTTTCATCATTTATGACCATGGCGATGGGCTATAGCCCATGGTCTCGAACGGCATACTATAGCATGCCGTTTTACATCATTTTTGAGGATTTGAAAAAAATACGAAAATCATTCCGAGACCATGGGCTATAGCCCATCGTCTCGGAGTCATTTTCGTCTTTTTTTCAAATCCTCGTTTTTCATCATTTATGACCATGGCGATGGGCTATAGCCCATGGTCTCGAACGGCATACTATAGCATGCCGTTTTACATCATTTTTGAGGATTTTAAAAAAATACGAAAATCACTCCGAGACCATGGGCTATAGCCCATCGTCTCGGAGTCATTTTCGTCTTTTTTTCAAATCCTTGTTTTTCATCATTTATGACCATGGCGATGGGCTATAGCCCATGGTCTCGAACGGCATACTATAGCATGCCGTTTTACATCATTTTTGAGGATTTGAAAAAAAGACGAAAATCACTCCGAGACCATGGGCTATAGCCCATCGTCTCGGAGTCATTTTCGTCTTTTTTTTTCAAATCCTTGTTTTTCATCATTTATGACCATGGCGATGGGCTATAGCCCATGGTCTCGAACGGCATACTATAGCATGCCGTTTTACATCATTTTTGAGGATTTGAAAAAAATACGAAAATCATTCCGAGACCATGGGCTATAGCCCATCGTCTCGGAGTCATTTTCGTCTTTTTTTCAAATCCTCGTTTTTCATCATTTATGACCATGGCGATGGGCTATAGCCCATGGTCTCGAACGGCATACTATAGCATGCCGTTTTACATCATTTTTGAGGATTTTAAAAAAATACGAAAATCACTCCGAGACCATGGGCTATAGCCCATCGTCTCGGAGTCATTTTCGTCTTTTTTTCAAATCCTTGTTTTTCATCATTTATGACCATGGCGATGGGCTATAGCCCATGGTCTCGAACGGCATACTATAGCATGCCGTTTTACATCATTTTTGAGGATTTGAAAAAAAGACGAAAATCACTCCGAGACCATGGGCTATAGCCCATCGTCTCGGAGTCATTTTCGTCTTTTTTTCAAATCCTCGTTTTTCATCATTTATGACCATGGCGATGGGCTATAGCCCATGGTCTAGCCCATGGTCTCGGAGTGATTTTCGTCTTTTTTCAAAATCCTCAAAAATGATGTAAAACGGCATGCTATAGTATGCCGTTCGAGACCATGGGCTATAGCCCATCGCCATGGTCATAAATGATGAAAAACGAGGATTTGAAAAAAAGACGAAAATGACTCCGAGACGATGGGCTATAGCCCATGGTCTCGGAATGATTTTCGTATTTTTTTCAAATCCTCAAAAATGATGTAAAACGGCATGCTATAGTATGCCGTTCGAGACCATGGGCTATAGCCCATCGCCATGGTCATAAATGATGAAAAACAAGGATTTGAAAAAAAAAGACGAAAATGACTCCGAGACGATGGGCTATAGCCCATGGTCTCGGAGTGATTTTCGTCTTTTTTTCAAATCCTCAAAAATGATGTAAAACGGCATGCTATAGTATGCCGTTCGAGACCATGGGCTATAGCCCATCGCCATGGTCATAAATGATGAAAAACGACGATTTGAAAAAAAGACGAAAATGACTCCGAGACGATGGGCTATAGCCCATGGTCTCGGAGTGATTTTCGTCTTTTTTTCAAATCGACGAAAATGACTCCGAGACGATGGGCTATAGCCCATGGTCTCGGAGTGATTTTCGTCTTTTTTTCAAATCCTCAAAAATGATGTAAAACGGCATGCTATAGTATGCCGTTCGAGACCATGGGCTATAGCCCATCGCCATGGTCATAAATGATGAAAAACGAGGATTTGAAAAAAAGACGAAAATGACTCCGAGACGATGGGCTATAGCCCATGGTCTCGGAGTGATTTTCGTCTTTTTTTGTAATCCTCAAAAATGATGGAAAACGGCATGCTATAGTTTGCCGTTCGAGACCATGGGCTATAGCCCATCGCCATGGTCATAAATGATGAAAAACGAGGATTTGAAAAAAAGACGAAAATGACTCCGAGACGATGGGCTATAGCCCATGGTCTCGGAGTGATTTTCGTCTTTTTTTCAAATCCTCAAAAATGATGTAAAACGGCATGCTATAGTATGCCGTTCGAGACCATGGGCTATAGCCCATCGCCATGGTCATAAATGATGAAAAACGAGGATTTGACAAAAAGACGAAAATGACTCCGAGACGATGGGCTCGAACGGCATACTATAGCATGCCGTTTTACATCATTTTTGAGGATTTGAAAAAAATACGAAAATCATTCCGAGACCATGGGCTATAGCCCATCGTCTCGGAGTCATTTTCGTCTTTTTTTCAAATCCTCGTTTTTCATCATTTATGACCATGGCGATGGGCTATAGCCCATGGTCTCGAACGGCATACTATAGCATGCCGTTTTACATCATTTTTGAGGATTTGAAAAAAAGACGAAAATCACTCCGAGACCATGGGCTATAGCCCATCGTCTCGGAGTCATTTTCGTCTTTTTTTCAAATCCTCGTTTTTCATCATTTATGACCATGGCGATGGGCTATAGCCCATGGTCTCGAACGGCATACTATAGCATGCCGTTTTCCATCATTTTTGAGGATTACAAAAAAAGACGAAAATCACTCCGAGACCATGGGCTATAGCCCATCGTCTCGGAGTCATTTTCGTCTTTTTTTCAAATCCTCGTTTTTCATCATTTATGACCATGGCGATGGGCTATAGCCCATGGTCTCGAACGGCATACTATAGCATGCCGTTTTACGTCATTTTTGAGGATTTGAAAAAAAGACGAAAATCACTCCGAGACCATGGGCTATAGCCCATCGTCTCGGAGTCATTTTCGTCTTTTTTTCAAATCGTCGTTTTTCATCATTTATGACCATGGCGATGGGCTATAGCCCATGGTCTCGAACGGCATACTATAGCATGCCGTTTTACATCATTTTTGAGGATTTGAAAAAAAGACGAAAATGACTCCGAGACGATGGGCTATAGCCCATGGTCTCGGAGTGATTTTCGTCTTTTTTTGTAATCCTCAAAAATGATGGAAAACGGCATGCTATAGTTTGCCGTTCGAGACCATGGGCTATAGCCCATCGCCATGGTCATAAATGATGAAAAACGAGGATTTGAAAAAAAGACGAAAATGACTCCGAGACGATGGGCTATAGCCCATGGTCTCGGAGTGATTTTCGTCTTTTTTTCAAATCCTCAAAAATGATGTAAAACGGCATGCTATAGTATGCCGTTCGAGACCATGGGCTATAGCCCATCGCCATGGTCATAAATGATGAAAAACGAGGATTTGACAAAAAGACGAAAATGACTCCGAGACGATGGGCTCGAACGGCATACTATAGCATGCCGTTTTACATCATTTTTGAGGATTTGAAAAAAATACGAAAATCATTCCGAGACCATGGGCTATAGCCCATCGTCTCGGAGTCATTTTCGTCTTTTTTTCAAATCCTCGTTTTTCATCATTTATGACCATGGCGATGGGCTATAGCCCATGGTCTCGAACGGCATACTATAGCATGCCGTTTTACATCATTTTTGAGGATTTGAAAAAAAGACGAAAATCACTCCGAGACCATGGGCTATAGCCCATCGTCTCGGAGTCATTTTCGTCTTTTTTTCAAATCCTCGTTTTTCATCATTTATGACCATGGCGATGGGCTATAGCCCATGGTCTCGAACGGCATACTATAGCATGCCGTTTTCCATCATTTTTGAGGATTACAAAAAAAGACGAAAATCACTCCGAGACCATGGGCTATAGCCCATCGTCTCGGAGTCATTTTCGTCTTTTTTTCAAATCCTCGTTTTTCATAATTTATGACCATGGCGATGGGCTATAGCCCATGGTCTCGAACGGCATACTATAGCATGCCGTTTTACGTCATTTTTGAGGATTTGAAAAAAAGACGAAAATCACTCCGAGACCATGGGCTATAGCCCATCGTCTCGGAGTCATTTTCGTCTTTTTTTCAAATCGTCGTTTTTCATCATTTATGACCATGGCGATGGGCTATAGCCCATGGTCTCGAACGGCATACTATAGCATGCCGTTTTACATCATTTTTGAGGATTTTAAAAAAAGACGAAAATCACTCCGAGACCATGGGCTATAGCCCATCGTCTCGGAGTCATTTTCGTCTTTTTTTCAAATCCTCGTTTTTCATCATTTATGACCATGGCGATGGGCTATAGCCCATGGTCTCGAACGGCATACTATAGCATGCTGTTTTACATAATGTTTGAGGATTTGAAAAAAAGACGAAAATCACTCCGAGACCATGGGCTATAGCCCATCGTCTCGGAGTCATTTTCGTCTTTTTTTCAAATCGTCATTTTTCATCATTTATGACCATGGCGATGGGCTATAGCCCATGGTCTCGAACGGCATACTATAGCATGCCGTTTTACATCATTTTTGAGGATTTGAAAAAAAGACGAAAATCACTCCGAGACCATGGGCTATAGCCCATCGTCTCGGAGTCATTTTCGTCTTTTTTTTTCAAATCCTTGTTTTTCATCATTTATGACCATGGCGATGGGCTATAGCCCATGGTCTCGAACGGCATACTATAGCATGCCGTTTTACATCATTTTTGAGGATTTGAAAAAAATACGAAAATCATTCCGAGACCATGGGCTATAGCCCATCGTCTCGAAATCATTTTCGTCTTTTTTTCAAATCCTCGTTTTTCATCATTTATGACCATGGCGATGGGCTATAGCCCATGGTCTCGAACGGCATACTATAGCATGCCGTTTTACATCATTTTTGAGGATTTAAAAAAAAGACGAAAATCACTCCGAGACCATGGGCTATAGCCCATCGTCTCGGAGTCATTTTCGTCTTTTTTTCAAATCCTTGTTTTTCATCATTTATGACCATGGCGATGGGCTATAGCCCATGGTCTCGAACGGCATACTATAGCATGCCGTTTTACATCATTTTTGAGGATTTGAAAAAAAGACGAAAATCACTCCGATATAGCCCATCGTCTCGGAGTCATTTTCGTCTTTTTTTCAAATCCTCGTTTTTCATCATTTATGACCATGGCGATGGGCTATAGCCCATGGTCTCGAACGGCATACTATAGCATGCCGTTTTACATCATTTTTGAGGATTTGAAAAAAATACGAAAATCACTCCGAGACCATGGGCTATAGCCCATCGTCTCGGAGTCATTTTCGTCTTTTTTTCAAATCCTCGTTTTTCATCATTTATGACCATGGCGATGGGCTATAGCCCATGGTCTCGAACGGCATACTATAGCATGCCGTTTTACATCATTTTTGAGGAATTGAAAAAAAGACGAAAATCACTCCGAGACCATGGGCTATAGCCCATGGTCTCGGAGTGAATTTTGTCTTTTTTTCAAAAATGATGAAAAATGGCATGCTATAGTATGCCGCCTGAGGGGCTCACATAGACAGCAGCTTATCACAGAGTGCCACCATGCTCTCTGAGAATCTCCTCAGCTTTCCATCTCTTTCCAGTTCTCTTCTGGATGTTATTCTCATTTCACTCCGATATAGCCCATCGTCTCGGAGTCATTTTCGTCTTTTTTTCAAATCCTCGTTTTTCATCATTTATGACCATGGCGATGGGCTATAGCCCATGGTCTCGAACGGCATACTATAGCATGCCGTTTTACATCATTTTTGAGGATTTGAAAAAAATACGAAAATCACTCCGAGACCATGGGCTATAGCCCATCGTCTCGGAGTCATTTTCGTCTTTTTTTCAAATCCTCGTTTTTCATCATTTATGACCATGGCGATGGGCTATAGCCCATGGTCTCGAACGGCATACTATAGCATGCCGTTTTACATCATTTTTGAGGATTTGAAAAAAAGACGAAAATCACTCCGAGACCATGGGCTATAGCCCATGGTCTCGGAGTGAATTTTGTCTTTTTTTCAAAAATGATGAAAAATGGCATGCTATAGTATGCCGCCTGAGGGGCTCACATAGACAGCAGCTTATCACAGAGTGCCACCATGCTCTCTGAGAATCTCCTCAGCTTTCCATCTCTTTCCAGTTCTCTTCTGGATGTTATTCTCCAAAACATGCTGCAGAATGAAAGTAGGAGGAACTCAGCTGGATTTGAACTCACAACCTCTGGCTCACATGGACATCATCTCAACAAGGGTGCCACTGAGCTCTCAGTGATTTTTAGGTTGTAAGTTGTTCTTCTTGGTGTCACTTTTCAAATGGGGCCGTGGGATCATGTACAGAGCATTTGAATGGTGCTGTGCATCAAAGGTGTCTTTAGTGCTTTTAAGTGTTATCGTGGATGTTAATCAGATAATACAGAGGAGAAACCATGACAGGACACAGACAGCCTCCCCATTGGTGGATGTGATCCTGGCAGCCAGCCCAGGTGTGTTCTGGTCCTGTTGATTGAGCTGAGAAGGACCAATAAACCTTGAAAATAAAAATTGAAAAAAAGACGAAAATCACTCCGAGACCATGGGCTATAGCCCATCGTCTCGGAGTCATTTTCGTCTTTTTTTCAAATCCTCGTTTTTCATCATTTATGACCATGGCGATGGGCTATAGCCCATGGTCTCGAACGGCATACTATAGCATGACGTTTTACATCATTTTTGAGGATTTGAAAAAAAGACGAAAATCACTCCGAGACCATGGGCTATAGCCCATCGTCTCGGAGTCATTTTCGTCTTTTTTTCAAATCCTTGTTTTTCATCATTTATGACCATGGCGATGGGCTATAGCCCATGGTCTCGAACGGCATACTATAGCATGCCGTTTTACATCATTTTTGAGGATTTGAAAAAAAGACGAAAATCCCTCCGAGACCATGGGCTATAGCCCATCGTCTCGGAGTCATTTTCGTCTTTTTTTCAAATCCTCGTTTTTCATCATTTATGACCATGGCGATGGGCTATAGCCCATGGTCTCGAACGGCATACTATAGCATGCCGTTTTACATCATTTTTGAGGATTTGAAAAAAAGACGAAAATCACTCCGATATAGCCCATCGTCTCGGAGTCATTTTCGTCTTTTTTTCAAATCCTCGTTTTTCATCATTTATGACCATGGCGATGGGCTATAGCCCATGGTCTCGAACGGCATACTATAGCATGCCGTTTTACATCATTTTTGAGGATTTGAAAAAAATACGAAAATCACTCCGAGACCATGGGCTATAGCCCATCGTCTCGGAGTCATTTTCGTCTTTTTTTCAAATCCTCGTTTTTCATCATTTATGACCATGGCGATGGGCTATAGCCCATGGTCTCGAACGGCATACTATAGCATGCCGTTTTACATCATTTTTGAGGATTTGAAAAAAAGACGAAAATCACTCCGAGAATCTCCTCAGCTTTCCATCTCTTTCCAGTTCTCTTCTGGATGTTATTCTCCAAAACATGCTGCAGAGTGAAAGTAGGAGGAACTCAGCTGGATTTGAACTCACAACCTCTGGCTCACATGGACATCATCTCAACAAGGGTGCCACTGAGCTCTCAGTGATTTTTAGGTTGTAAGTTGTTCTTCTTGGTGTCACTTTTCAAATGGGGCCTTGGGATCATGTACAGAGCATTTGAATGGTGCTGTGCATCAAAGGTGTCTTTAGTGCTTTTAAGTGTTATCGTGGATGTTAATCAGATAATACAGAGGAGAAACCATGACAGGACACAGACAGCCTCCCCATTGGTGGATGTGATCCTGGCAGCCAGCCCAGGTGTGTTCTGGTCCTGTTGATTGAGCTGAGAAGGACCAATAAACCTTGAAAATAAAAATTGAAAAAAAGACGAAAATCACTCCGAGACCATGGGCTATAGCCCATCGTCTCGGAGTCATTTTCGTCTTTTTTTCAAATCCTCGTTTTTCATCATTTATGACCATGGCGATGGGCTATAGCCCATGGTCTCGAACGGCATACTATAGCATGCCGTTTTACATCATTTTTGAGGATTTGAAAAAAAGACGAAAATCACTCTGAGACCATGGGCTATAGCCCATCGTCTCGGAGTCATTTTCGTCTTTTTTTCAAATCCTTGTTTTTCATCATTTATGACCATGGCGATGGGCTATAGCCCATGGTCTCGAACGGCATACTATAGCATGCCGTTTTACATCATTTTTGAGGATTTGAAAAAAAGACGAAAATCCCTCCGAGACCATGGGCTATAGCCCATCGTCTCGGAGTCATTTTCGTCTTTTTTTCAAATCCTCGTTTTTCATCATTTATGACCATGGCGATGGGCTATAGCCCATGGTCTCGAACGGCATACTATAGCATGCCGTTTTACATCATTTTTGAGGATTTGAAAAAAATACGAAAATCACTCCGAGACCATGGGCTATAGCCCATCGTCTCGGAGTCATTTTCGTCTTTTTTTCAAATCCTTGTTTTTCATCATTTATGACTATGGCGATGGGCTATAGCCCATGGTCTCGAACGGCATACTATAGCATGCCGTTTTACATCATTTTTGAAGATTTGAAAAAAAGACGAAAATCACTCCGAGACCATGGGCTATAGCCCATCGTCTCGGAGTCATTTTCGTCTTTTTTTCAAATCCTCGTTTTTCATCATTTATGACCAGGGCGATGGGCTATAGCCCATGGTCTCGAACGGCATGCTATAGCATGCCGTTTTGCATCATTTTTGAGGATTTGAAAAAAAGACGAAAATGACTCCGAGACGATGGGCTATAGCCCATGGTCTCGGAGTGATTTTTGTCTTTTTTTCAAATCCTCAAAAATGATGAAAAATGGCATGCTATAGTATGCCGTCTGAGGGGCTCACATAGACAGCAGCTTATCACAGAGTGCCACCATGCTCTCTGAGAATCTCCTCAGCTTTCCATCTCTTTCCAGTTCTCTTCTGGATGTTATTCTCCAAAACATGCTGCAGAGTGAAAGTAGGAGGAACTCAGCTGGATTTGAACTCACAACCTCTGGCTCACATGGACATCATCTTAACAAGGGTGCCACTGAGCTCTCAGTGATTTTTAGGTTGTAAGTTGTTCTTCTTGGTGTCACTTTTCAAATGGGGCCTTGGGATCATGTACAGAGCATTTGAATGGTGCTGTGCATCAAAGGTGTTTTTAGTGCTTTTAAGTGTTATCGTGGATGTTAATCAGATAATACAGAGGAGAAACCATGACAGGACACAGACAGCCTCCCCATTGGTGGATGTGATCCTGGCAGCCAGCCCAGGTGTGTTCTGGTCCTGTTGATTGAGCTGAGAAGGACCAATAAACCTTGAAAATAAAAATTGAAAAAAAGACGAAAATCACTCCGAGACCATGGGCTATAGCCCATCGTCTCGGAGTCATTTTCGTCTTTTTTTCAAATCCTCGTTTTTCATCATTTATGACCATGGCGATGGGCTATAGCCCATGGTCTCGAACGGCATACTATAGCATGCCGTTTTACTACATTTTTGAGGATTTGAAAAAAAGACGAAAATCACTCCGAGACAATGGGCTATAGCCCATCGTCTCGGAGTCATTTTCGTCTTTTTTTCAAATCCTCGTTTTTCATCATTTATGACCATGGCGATGGGCTATAGCCCATGGTCTCGAACGGCATACTATAGCATGCCGTTTTACATCATTTTTGAGGATTTGAAAAAAAGACGAAAATCCCTCCGAGACCATGGGCTATAGCCCATCGTCTCGGAGTCATTTTCGTCTTTTTTTCAAATCCTCGTTTTTCATCATTTATGACCATGGCGATGGGCTATAGCCCATGGTCTCGAACGGCATACTATAGCATGCCGTTTTACATCATTTTTGAGGATTTGAAAAAAAGACGAAAATCACTCCGAGACCATGGGCTATAGCCCATCGTCTCGGAGTCATTTTCGTCTTTTTTTCAAATCCTCGTTTTTCATCATTTATGACCAGGGCGATGGGCTATAGCCCATGGTCTCGAACGGCATGCTATAGCATGCCGTTTTGCATCATTTTTGAGGATTTGAAAAAAAGACGAAAATGACTCCGAGACGATGGGCTATAGCCCATGGTCTCGGAGTGATTTTTGTCTCTTTCAAATCCTCAAAAATGATGAAAAATGGCATGCTATAGTATGCCGTCTGAGGGGCTCACATAGACAGCAGCTTATCACAGAGTGCCACCATGCTCTCTGAGAATCTCCTCAGTTTTCCATCTCTTTCCAGTTCTCTTCTGGATGTTATTCTCCAAAACATGCTGCAGAGTGAAAGTAGGAGGAACTCAGCTGGATTTGAACTCACAACCTCTGGCTCACATGGACATCATCTTAACAAGGGTGCCACTGAGCTCTCAGTGATTTTTGAGTGGTGTAAACCACTCCTACAACTGGCTTTTGTGTGCAGAAAAAAATGAGCATGGTTGCTATGTTCAAAATAATTTCTGACGTAATTAAATCACACCCGGGTGAACTGGATGACCGTAGCAACCATGGTCATTTTCTCTGCACAGAAAAGGCCAGTTGTGAAATCACATCCGGGTGTGATTTCATTACGTCAGATCAGAGCTGATCAGGCTACATAATACCTTACCTTATTTCATTACGTCAGACATTACGTCAGACCACAGCTGATCATGCTATATAAAACCTTACACCACTCAGTTCACACGGGTGTGATTTTTAGGTTGTAAGTTGTTCTTCTTGGTGTCACTTTTCAAATGGGGCCTTGGGATCATGTACAGAGCATTTGAATGGTGCTGTGCATCAAAGGTGTCTTTAGTGCTTTTAAGTGTTATCGTGGATGTTAATCAGATAATACAGAGGAGAAACCATGACAGGACACAGACAGCCTCCCCATTGGTGGATGTGATCCTGGCAGCCAGCCCAGGTGTGTTCTGGTCCTGTTGATTGAGCTGAGAAGGACCAAAAAACCTTGAAAATAAAAATTGAAAAAAATACGAAAATCAGTCCGAGACCATGGGCTATAGCCCATCGTCTCGGAGTCATTTTCGTCTTTTTTTCAAATCCTCGTTTTTCATCATTTATGACCATGGCGATGGGCTATAGCCCATGGTCTCGAACGGCATACTATAGCATGCCGTTTTACATCATTTTTGAGGATTTGAAAAAAAGACGAAAATCACTCCGAGACCATGGGCTATAGCCCATCGTCTCGGAGTCATTTTCGACTTTTTTTCAAATCCTCGTTTTTCATCATTTATGACCATGGCGATGGGCTATAGCCCATGGTCTCGAACGGCATACTATAGCATGCCGTTTTCCATCATTTTTGAGGATTACAAAAAAAGACGAAAATCACTCCGAGACCATGGGCTATAGCCCATCGTCTCGGAGTCATTTTCGTCTTTTTTTCAAATCCTCGTTTTTCATCATTTATGACCATGGCGATGGGCTATAGCCCATGGTCTCGAACGGCATACTATAGCATGCCGTTTTACATCATTTTTGAGGATTTGAAAAAAAGACGAAAATCACTCCGAGACCATGGGCTATAGCCCATCGTCTCGGAGTCATTTTCGTCTTTTTTTCAAATCCTCGTTTTTCATCATTTATGACCATGGCGATGGGCTATAGCCCATGGTCTCGAACGGCATACTATAGCATGCCGTTTTACATCATTTTTGAGGATTTGAAAAAAAGACGAAAATCACTCCGAGACCATGGGCTATAGCCCATCGTCTCGGAGTCATTTTCGTCTTTTTTTCAAATCCTCGTTTTTCATCATTTATGACCATGGCGATGGGCTATAGCCCATGGTCTCGAACGGCATACTATAGCATGCCGTTTTACATCATTTTTGAGGATTTGAAAAAAAGACGAAAATCACTCCGAGACCATGGGCTATAGCCCATCGTCTCGGAGTCATTTTCGTCTTTTTTTCAAATCCTCGTTTTTCATCATTTATGACCATGGCGATGGGCTATAGCCCATGGTCTCGAACGGCATACTATAGCATGCCGTTTTCCATCATTTTTGAGGATTACAAAAAAAGACGAAAATCACTCCGAGACCATGGGCTATAGCCCATCGTCTCGGAGTCATTTTCGTCTTTTTTTCAAATCGTCGTTTTTCATCATTTATGACCATGGCGATGGGCTATAGCCCATGGTCTCGAACGGCATACTATAGCATGCCGTTTTACATCATTTTTGAGGATTTGAAAAAAAGACGAAAATCACTCCGAGACCATGGGCTATAGCCCATCGTCTCGGAGTCATTTTCGTCTTTTTTTCAAATCCTCGTTTTTCATCATTTATGACCATGGCGATGGGCTATAGCCCATGGTCTCGAACGGCATACTATAGCATGCCGTTTTACATCATTTTTGAGGATTTGAAAAAAAGACGAAAATCACTCCGAGACCATGGGCTATAGCCCATCGTCTCGGAGTCATTTTCGTCTTTTTTTCAAATCCTCGTTTTTCATCATTTATGACCATGGCGATGGGCTATAGCCCATGGTCTCGAACGGCATACTATAGCATGCCGTTTTACATCATTTTTGAGGATTTGAAAAAAATACGAAAATCACTCCGAGACCATGGGCTATAGCCCATCGTCTCGGAGTCATTTTCGTCTTTTTTTCAAATCCTCGTTTTTCATCATTTATGACCATGGCGATGGGCTATAGCCCATGGTCTCGAACGGCATACTATAGCATGCCGTTTTCCATCATTTTTGAGGATTACAAAAAAAGACGAAAATCACTCCGAGACCATGGGCTATAGCCCATCGTCTCGGAGTCATTTTCGTATTTTTTTCAAATCCTCGTTTTTCATCATTTATGACCATGGCGATGGGCTATAGCCCATGGTCTCGAACGGCATACTATAGCATGCCATTTTGCATCATTTTTGAGGATTTGAAAAAAAGACGAAAATCACTCCGAGACCATGGGCTATAGCCCATCGTCTCGGAGTCATTTTCGTCTTTTTTTCAAATCCTCGTTTTTCATCATTTATGACCATGGCGATGGGCTATAGCCCATGGTCTCGAACGGCATACTATAGCATGCCGTTTTGCATCATTTTTGAGGATTTGAAAAAAAGACGAAAATCACTCCGAGACCATGGGCTATAGCCCATCGTCTCGGAGTCATTTTCGTCTTTTTTTCAAATCCTCTTTTGTCATCATTTATGACCAGGGCGATGGGCTAAAGCCCATGGTCTCGAACGGCATACTATAGCATGCCGTTTTGCATCATTTTTGAGGATTTGAAAAAAAGACGAAAATGACTCCGAGACGATGGGCTATAGCCCATGGTCTCGGAGTGATTTTTGTCTTTTTTTCAAATCCTCAAAAATGATGAAAAATGGCATGCTATAGTATGCCGTCTGAGGGGCTCACATAGACAGCAGCTTATCACATAGTGCCACCATGCTCTCTGAGAATCTCCTCAGCTTTCCATCTCTTTCCAGTTCTCTTCTGGATGTTATTCTCCAAAACATGCTGCAGAGTGAAAGTAGGAGGAACTCAGCTGGATTTGAACTCACAACCTCTGGCTCACATGGACATCATCTTAACAAGGGTGCCACTGAGCTCTCAGTGATTTTTAGGTTGTAAGTTGTTCTTCTTGGTGTCACTTTTCAAATGGGGCCTTGGGATCATGTACAGAGCATTTGAATGGTGCTGTGCATCAAAGGTGTCTTTAGTGCTTTTAAGTGTTATCGTGGATGTTAATCAGATAATACAGAGGAGAAACCATGACAGGATACAGACAGCCTCCCCATTGGTGGATGTGATCCTGGCAGCCAGCCCAGGTGTGTTCTGGTCCTGTTGATTGAGCTGAGAAGGACCAATAAACCTTGAAAATAAAAATTGAAAAAAAGACAAAAATCACTCCGAGACCATGGGCTATAGCCCATCGTCTCGGAGTCATTTTCGTCTTTTTTTCAAATCCTCGTTTTTCATCATTTATGACCATGGCGATGGGCTATAGCCCATGGTCTCGAACGGCATACTATAGCATGCCGTTTTACATCATTTTTGAGGATTTGAAAAAAAGACGAAAATCACTCCGAGACCATGGGCTATAGCCCATCGTCTCGGAGTCATTTTCGTCTTTTTTTCAAATCCTCGTTTTTCATCATTTATGACCATGGCGATGGGCTATAGCCCATGGTCTCGAACGGCATACTATAGCATGCCGTTTTGCATCATTTTTGAGGATTTGAAAAAAAGACGAAAATCACTCCGAGACCATGGGCTATAGCCCATCGTCTCGGAGTCATTTTCGTCTTTTTTTCAAATCCTCGTTTTTCATCATTTATGACCAGGGCGATGGGCTAAAGCCCATGGTCTCGAACGGCATACTATAGCATGCCGTTTTGCATCATTTTTGAGGATTTGAAAAAAAGACGAAAATGACTCCGAGACGATGGGCTATAGCCCATGGTCTCGGAGTGATTTTTGTCTTTTTTTCAAATCCTCAAAAATGATGAAAAATGGCATGCTATAGTATGCCGTCTGAGGGGCTCACATAGACAGCAGCTTATCACATAGTGCCACCATGCTCTCTGAGAATCTCCTCAGCTTTCCATCTCTTTCCAGTTCTCTTCTGGATGTTATTCTCCAAAACATGCTGCAGAGTGAAAGTAGGAGGAACTCAGCTGGATTTGAACTCACAACCTCTGGCTCACATGGACATCATCTTAACAAGGGTGCCACTGAGCTCTCAGTGATTTTTAGGTTGTAAGTTGTTCTTCTTGGTGTCACTTTTCAAATGGGGCCTTGGGATCATGTACAGAGCATTTGAATGGTGCTGTGCATCAAAGGTGTCTTTAGTGCTTTTAAGTGTTATCGTGGATGTTAATCAGATAATACAGAGGAGAAACCATGACAGGATACAGACAGCCTCCCCATTGGTGGATGTGATCCTGGCAGCCAGCCCAGGTGTGTTCTGGTCCTGTTGATTGAGCTGAGAAGGACCAATAAACCTTGAAAATAAAAATTGAAAAAAAGACAAAAATCACTCCGAGACCATGGGCTATAGCCCATCGTCTCGGAGTCATTTTCGTCTTTTTTTCAAATCCTCGTTTTTCATCATTTATGACCATGGCGATGGGCTATAGCCCATGGTCTCGAACGGCATACTATAGCATGCCGTTTTACATCATTTTTGAGGATTTGAAAAAAAGACGAAAATCACTCCGAGACCATGGGCTATAGCCCATCGTCTCGGAGTCATTTTCGTCTTTTTTTCAAATCCTCGTTTTTCATCATTTATGACCATGGCGATGGGCTATAGCCCATGGTCTCGAACGGCATACTATAGCATGCCGTTTTGCATCATTTTTGAGGATTTGAAAAAAGACGAAAATCACTCCGAGACCATGGGCTATAGCCCATCGTCTCGGAGTCATTTTCGTCTTTTTTTCAAATCCTCGTTTTTCATCATTTATGACCAGGGCGATGGGCTAAAGCCCATGGTCTCGAACGGCATACTATAGCATGCCGTTTTGCATCATTTTTGAGGATTTGAAAAAAAGACGAAAATGACTCCGAGACGATGGGCTATAGCCCATGGTCTCGGAGTGATTTTTGTCTTTTTTTCAAATCCTCAAAAATGATGAAAAATGGCATGCTATAGTATGCCGTCTGAGGGGCTCACATAGACAGCAGCTTATCACATAGTGCCACCATGCTCTCTGAGAATCTCCTCAGCTTTCCATCTCTTTCCAGTTCTCTTCTGGATGTTATTCTCCAAAACATGCTGCAGAGTGAAAGTAGGAGGAACTCAGCTGGATTTGAACTCACAACCTCTGGCTCACATGGACATCATCTTAACAAGGGTGCCACTGAGCTCTCAGTGATTTTTAGGTTGTAAGTTGTTCTTCTTGGTGTCACTTTTCAAATGGGGCCTTGGGATCATGTACAGAGCATTTGAATGGTGCTGTGCATCAAAGGTGTCTTTAGTGCTTTTAAGTGTTATCGTGGATGTTAATCAGATAATACAGAGGAGAAACCATGACAGGATACAGACAGCCTCCCCATTGGTGGATGTGATCCTGGCAGCCAGCCCAGGTGTGTTCTGGTCCTGTTGATTGAGCTGAGAAGGACCAATAAACCTTGAAAATAAAAATTGAAAAAAAGACGAAAATCACTCCGAGACCATGGGCTATAGCCCATCGTCTCGGAGTCATTTTCGTCTTTTTTTCAAATCCTCGTTTTTCATCATTTATGACCATGGCGATGGGCTATAGCCCATGGTCTCGAACGGCATACTATAGCATGCCGTTTTACATCATTTTTGAGGATTTGAAAAAAAGACGAAAATCACTCCGAGACCATGGGCTATAGCCCATCGTCTCGGAGTCATTTTCGTCTTTTTTTCAAATCCTCGTTTTTCATCATTTATGACCATGGCGATGGGCTATAGCCCATGGTCTCGAACGGCATACTATAGCATGCCGTTTTGCATCATTTTTGAGGATTTGAAAAAAAGACGAAAATCACTCCGAGACCATGGGCTATAGCCCATCGTCTCGGAGTCATTTTCGTCTTTTTTTCAAATCCTCGTTTTTCATCATTTATGACCAGGGCGATGGGCTAAAGCCCATGGTCTCGAACGGCATACTATAGCATGCCGTTTTGCATCATTTTTGAGGATTTGAAAAAAAGACGAAAATGACTCCGAGACGATGGGCTATAGCCCATGGTCTCGGAGTGATTTTTGTCTTTTTTTCAAATCCTCAAAAATGATGAAAAATGGCATGCTATAGTATGCCGTCTGAGGGGCTCACATAGACAGCAGCTTATCACATAGTGCCACCATGCTCTCTGAGAATCTCCTCAGCTTTCCATCTCTTTCCAGTTCTCTTCTGGATGTTATTCTCCAAAACATGCTGCAGAGTGAAAGTAGGAGGAACTCAGCTGGATTTGAACTCACAACCTCTGGCTCACATGGACATCATCTTAACAAGGGTGCCACTGAGCTCTCAGTGATTTTTAGGTTGTAAGTTGTTCTTCTTGGTGTCACTTTTCAAATGGGGCCTTGGGATCATGTACAGAGCATTTGAATGGTGCTGTGCATCAAAGGTGTCTTTAGTGCTTTTAAGTGTTATCGTGGATGTTAATCAGATAATACAGAGGAGAAACCATGACAGGATACAGACAGCCTCCCCATTGGTGGATGTGATCCTGGCAGCCAGCCCAGGTGTGTTCTGGTCCTGTTGATTGAGCTGAGAAGGACCAATAAACCTTGAAAATAAAAATTGAAAAAAGGACGAAAATCACTCCGAGACCATGGGCTATAGCCCATCGTCTCGGAGTCATTTTCGTCTTTTTTTCAAATCCTCGTTTTTCATCATTTATGACCATGGCGATGGGCTATAGCCCATGGTCTCGAACGGCATACTATAGCATGCCGTTTTACATCATTTTTGAGGATTTGAAAAAAAGACGAAAATCACTCCGAGACCATGGGCTATAGCCCATCGTCTCGGAGTCATTTTCGTCTTTTTTTCAAATCCTCGTTTTTCATCATTTATGACCATGGTGATGGGCTATAGCCCATGGTCTCGAACGGCATACTATAGCATGCCGTTTTACATCATTTTTGAGGATTTGAAAAAAAGACGAAAATCACTCCGAGACCATGGGCTATAGCCCATCGTCTCGGAGTCATTTTCGTCTTTTTTTCAAATCCTCGTTTTTCATCATTTATGACCATGGCGATGGGCTATAGCCCATGGTCTCGAACGGCATACTATAGCATGCCGTTTTACATCATTTTTGAGGATTTGAAAAAAAGACGAAAATCACTCCGAGACCATGGGCTATAGCCCATCGTCTCGGAGTCATTTTCGTCTTTTTTTTTTCAAATCCTTGTTTTTCATCATTTATGACCATGGCGATGGGCTATAGCCCATGGTCTCGAACGGCATACTATAGCATGCCGTTTTACATCATTTTTGAGGATTTGAAAAAAATACGAAAATCATTCCGAGACCATGGGCTATAGCCCACCGTCTCGGAGTCAAATTTCGTCTTTTTTTCAAATCCTCGTTTTTCATCATTTATGACCATGGCGATGGGCTATAGCCCATGGTCTCGAACGGCATACTATAGCATGCCGTTTTACATCATTTTTGAGGATTTTAAAAAAAGACGAAAATCACTCCGAGACCATGGGCTATAGCCCATCGTCTCGGAGTCATTTTCGTCTTTTTTTCAAATCCTCGTTTTTCATCATTTATGACCATGGCGATGGGCTATAGCCCATGGTCTCGAACGGCATACTATAGCATGCCGTTTTGCATCATTTTTGAGGATTTGAAAAAAAGACGAAAATCACTCCGAGACCATGGGCTATAGCCCATCGTCTCGGAGTCATTTTCGTCTTTTTTTCAAATCCTCGTTTTTCATCATTTATGACCAGGGCGATGGGCTAAAGCCCATGGTCTCGAACGGCATACTATAGCATGCCGTTTTGCATCATTTTTGAGGATTTGAAAAAAAGACGAAAATGACTCCGAGACGATGGGCTATAGCCCATGGTCTCGGAGTGATTTTTGTCTTTTTTTCAAATCCTCAAAAATGATGAAAAATGGCATGCTATAGTATGCCGTCTGAGGGGCTCACATAGACAGCAGCTTATCACATAGTGCCACCATGCTCTCTGAGAATCTCCTCAGCTTTCCATCTCTTTCCAGTTCTCTTCTGGATGTTATTCTCCAAAACATGCTGCAGAGTGAAAGTAGGAGGAACTCAGCTGGATTTGAACTCACAACCTCTGGCTCACATGGACATCATCTTAACAAGGGTGCCACTGAGCTCTCAGTGATTTTTAGGTTGTAAGTTGTTCTTCTTGGTGTCACTTTTCAAATGGGGCCTTGGGATCATGTACAGAGCATTTGAATGGTGCTGTGCATCAAAGGTGTCTTTAGTGCTTTTAAGTGTTATCGTGGATGTTAATCAGATAATACAGAGGAGAAACCATGACAGGATACAGACAGCCTCCCCATTGGTGGATGTGATCCTGGCAGCCAGCCCAGGTGTGTTCTGGTCCTGTTGATTGAGCTGAGAAGGACCAATAAACCTTGAAAATAAAAATTGAAAAAAAGACGAAAATCACTCCGAGACCATGGGCTATAGCCCATCGTCTCGGAGTCATTTTCGTCTTTTTTTCAAATCCTCGTTTTTCATCATTTATGACCATGGCGATGGGCTATAGCCCATGGTCTCGAACGGCATACTATAGCATGCCGTTTTACATCATTTTTGAGGATTTGAAAAAAAGACGAAAATCACTCCGAGACCATGGGCTATAGCCCATCGTCTCGGAGTCATTTTCGTCTTTTTTTCAAATCCTCGTTTTTCATCATTTATGACCATGGCGATGGGCTATAGCCCATGGTCTCGAACGGCATACTATAGCATGCCGTTTTGCATCATTTTTGAGGATTTGAAAAAAAGACGAAAATCACTCCGAGACCATGGGCTATAGCCCATCGTCTCGGAGTCATTTTCGTCTTTTTTTCAAATCCTCGTTTTTCATCATTTATGACCAGGGCGATGGGCTAAAGCCCATGGTCTCGAACGGCATACTATAGCATGCCGTTTTGCATCATTTTTGAGGATTTGAAAAAAAGACGAAAATGACTCCGAGACGATGGGCTATAGCCCATGGTCTCGGAGTGATTTTTGTCTTTTTTTCAAATCCTCAAAAATGATGAAAAATGGCATGCTATAGTATGCCGTCTGAGGGGCTCACATAGACAGCAGCTTATCACATAGTGCCACCATGCTCTCTGAGAATCTCCTCAGCTTTCCATCTCTTTCCAGTTCTCTTCTGGATGTTATTCTCCAAAACATGCTGCAGAGTGAAAGTAGGAGGAACTCAGCTGGATTTGAACTCACAACCTCTGGCTCACATGGACATCATCTTAACAAGGGTGCCACTGAGCTCTCAGTGATTTTTAGGTTGTAAGTTGTTCTTCTTGGTGTCACTTTTCAAATGGGGCCTTGGGATCATGTACAGAGCATTTGAATGGTGCTGTGCATCAAAGGTGTCTTTAGTGCTTTTAAGTGTTATCGTGGATGTTAATCAGATAATACAGAGGAGAAACCATGACAGGATACAGACAGCCTCCCCATTGGTGGATGTGATCCTGGCAGCCAGCCCAGGTGTGTTCTGGTCCTGTTGATTGAGCTGAGAAGGACCAATAAACCTTGAAAATAAAAATTGAAAAAAGGACGAAAATCACTCCGAGACCATGGGCTATAGCCCATCGTCTCGGAGTCATTTTCGTCTTTTTTTCAAATCCTCGTTTTTCATCATTTATGACCATGGCGATGGGCTATAGCCCATGGTCTCGAACGGCATACTATAGCATGCCGTTTTACATCATTTTTGAGGATTTGAAAAAAAGACGAAAATCACTCCGAGACCATGGGCTATAGCCCATCGTCTCGGAGTCATTTTCGTCTTTTTTTCAAATCCTCGTTTTTCATCATTTATGACCATGGTGATGGGCTATAGCCCATGGTCTCGAACGGCATACTATAGCATGCCGTTTTACATCATTTTTGAGGATTTGAAAAAAAGACGAAAATCACTCCGAGACCATGGGCTATAGCCCATCGTCTCGGAGTCATTTTCGTCTTTTTTTCAAATCCTCGTTTTTCATCATTTATGACCATGGCGATGGGCTATAGCCCATGGTCTCGAACGGCATACTATAGCATGCCGTTTTACATCATTTTTGAGGATTTGAAAAAAAGACGAAAATCACTCCGAGACCATGGGCTATAGCCCATCGTCTCGGAGTCATTTTCGTCTTTTTTTTTTCAAATCCTTGTTTTTCATCATTTATGACCATGGCGATGGGCTATAGCCCATGGTCTCGAACGGCATACTATAGCATGCCGTTTTACATCATTTTTGAGGATTTGAAAAAAATACGAAAATCATTCCGAGACCATGGGCTATAGCCCACCGTCTCGGAGTCAAATTTCGTCTTTTTTTCAAATCCTCGTTTTTCATCATTTATGACCATGGCGATGGGCTATAGCCCATGGTCTCGAACGGCATACTATAGCATGCCGTTTTACATCATTTTTGAGGATTTTAAAAAAAGACGAAAATCACTCCGAGACCATGGGCTATAGCCCATCGTCTCGGAGTCATTTTCGTCTTTTTTTCAAATCCTCGTTTTTCATCATTTATGACCATGGCGATGGGCTATAGCCCATGGTCTCGAACGGCATACTATAGCATGCCGTTTTGCATCATTTTTGAGGATTTGAAAAAAAGACGAAAATCACTCCGAGACCATGGGCTATAGCCCATCGTCTCGGAGTCATTTTCGTCTTTTTTTCAAATCCTCGTTTTTCATCATTTATGACCAGGGCGATGGGCTAAAGCCCATGGTCTCGAACGGCATACTATAGCATGCCGTTTTGCATCATTTTTGAGGATTTGAAAAAAAGACGAAAATGACTCCGAGACGATGGGCTATAGCCCATGGTCTCGGAGTGATTTTTGTCTTTTTTTCAAATCCTCAAAAATGATGAAAAATGGCATGCTATAGTATGCCGTCTGAGGGGCTCACATAGACAGCAGCTTATCACATAGTGCCACCATGCTCTCTGAGAATCTCCTCAGCTTTCCATCTCTTTCCAGTTCTCTTCTGGATGTTATTCTCCAAAACATGCTGCAGAGTGAAAGTAGGAGGAACTCAGCTGGATTTGAACTCACAACCTCTGGCTCACATGGACATCATCTTAACAAGGGTGCCACTGAGCTCTCAGTGATTTTTAGGTTGTAAGTTGTTCTTCTTGGTGTCACTTTTCAAATGGGGCCTTGGGATCATGTACAGAGCATTTGAATGGTGCTGTGCATCAAAGGTGTCTTTAGTGCTTTTAAGTGTTATCGTGGATGTTAATCAGATAATACAGAGGAGAAACCATGACAGGATACAGACAGCCTCCCCATTGGTGGATGTGATCCTGGCAGCCAGCCCAGGTGTGTTCTGGTCCTGTTGATTGAGCTGAGAAGGACCAATAAACCTTGAAAATAAAAATTGAAAAAAGGACGAAAATCACTCCGAGACCATGGGCTATAGCCCATCGTCTCGGAGTCATTTTCGTCTTTTTTTCAAATCCTCGTTTTTCATCATTTATGACCATGGCGATGGGCTATAGCCCATGGTCTCGAACGGCATACTATAGCATGCCGTTTTGCATCATTTTTGAGGATTTGAAAAAAAGACGAAAATCACTCCGAGACCATGGGCTATAGCCCATCGTCTCGGAGTCATTTTCGTCTTTTTTTCAAATCCTCGTTTTTCATCATTTATGACCATGGCGATGGGCTATAGCCCATGGTCTCGAACGGCATACTATAGCATGCCGTTTTACATCATTTTTGAGGATTTGAAAAAAAGACGAAAATCACTCCGAGACCATGGGCTATAGCCCATCGTCTCGGAGTCATTTTCGTCTTTTTTTCAAATCCTCGTTTTTCATCATTTATGACCATGGCGATGGGCTATAGCCCATGGTCTCGAACGGCATACTATAGCATGCCGTTTTACTTCATTTTTGAGGATTTGAAAAAAAGACGAAAATCACTCCGAGACCATGGGCTATAGCCCATCGTCTCGGAGTCATTTTCGTCTTTTTTTTTCAAATCCTTGTTTTTCATCATTTATGACCATGGCGATGGGCTATAGCCCATGGTCTCGAACGGCATACTATAGCATGCCGTTTTACATCATTTTTGAGGATTTGAAAAAAATACGAAAATCATTCCGAGACCATGGGCTATAGCCCATCGTCTCGGAGTCATTTTCGTCTTTTTTTCAAATCCTCGTTTTTCATCATTTATGACCATGGCGATGGGCTATAGCCCATGGTCTCGAACGGCATACTATAGCATGCCGTTTTACATCATTTTTGAGGATTTAAAAAAAAGACGAAAATCACTCCGAGACCATGGGCTATAGCCCATCGTCTCGGAGTCATTTTCGTCTTTTTTTCAAATCCTTGTTTTTCATCATTTATGACCATGGCGATGGGCTATAGCCCATGGTCTCGAACGGGATACTATAGCATGCCGTTTTACATCATTTTTGAGGATTTGAAAAAAAGACGAAAATCACTCCGAGACCATGGGCTATAGCCCATCGTCTCGGAGTCATTTTCGTCTTTTTTTCAAATCCTCGTTTTTCATCATTTATGACCATGGCGATGGGCTATAGCCCATGGTCTCGAACGGCATACTATAGCATGCCGTTTTACATCATTTTTGAGGATTTGAAAAAAAGACGAAAATCACTCCGAGACCATGGGCTATAGCCCATGGTCTCGGAGTGAATTTTGTCTTTTTTTCAAAAATGATGAAAAATGGCATGCTATAGTATGCCGCCTGAGGGGCTCACATAGACAGCAGCTTATCACAGAGTGCCACCATGCTCTCTGAGAATCTCCTCAGCTTTCCATCTCTTTCCAGTTCTCTTCTGGATGTTATTCTCCAAAACATGCTGCAGAGTGAAAGTAGGAGGAACTCAGCTGGATTTGAACTCACAACCTCTGGCTCACATGGACATCATCTCAACAAGGGTGCCACTGAGCTCTCAGTGATTTTTAGGTTGTAGCCTAAGTTGTTCTTCTTGGTGTCACTTTTCAAATGGGGCCTTGGGATCATGTACAGAGCATTTGAATGGTGCTGTGCATCAAAGGTGTCTTTAGTGCTTTTAAGTGTTATCGTGGATGTTAATCAGATAATACAGAGGAGAAACCATGACAGGATACAGACAGCCTCCCCATTGGTGGATGTGATCCTGGCAGCCAGCCCAGGTGTGTTCTGGTCCTGTTGATTGAGCTGAGAAGGACCAATAAACCTTGAAAATAAAAATTGAAAAAAAGACGAAAATCACTCCGAGACCATGGGCTATAGCCCATCGTCTCGGAGTCATTTTCGTCTTTTTTTCAAATCCTCGTTTTTCATCATTTATGACCATGGCGATGGGCTATAGCCCATGGTCTCGAACGGCATACTATAGCATGCCGTTTTACATCATTTTTGAGGATTTGAAAAAAAGACGAAAATCACTCCGAGACCATGGGCTATAGCCCATCGTCTCGGAGTCATTTTCGTCTTTTTTTCAAATCCTCGTTTTTCATCATTTATGACCATGGCGATGGGCTATAGCCCATGGTCTCGAACGGCATACTATAGCATGCCGTTTTGCATCATTTTTGAGGATTTGAAAAAAAGACGAAAATCACTCCGAGACCATGGGCTATAGCCCATCGTCTCGGAGTCATTTTCGTCTTTTTTTCAAATCCTCGTTTTTCATCATTTATGACCAGGGCGATGGGCTAAAGCCCATGGTCTCGAACGGCATACTATAGCATGCCGTTTTGCATCATTTTTGAGGATTTGAAAAAAAGACGAAAATGACTCCGAGACGATGGGCTATAGCCCATGGTCTCGGAGTGATTTTTGTCTTTTTTTCAAATCCTCAAAAATGATGAAAAATGGCATGCTATAGTATGCCGTCTGAGGGGCTCACATAGACAGCAGCTTATCACAGAGTGCCACCATGCTCTCTGAGAATCTCCTCAGCTTTCCATCTCTTTCCAGTTCTCTTCTGGATGTTATTCTCCAAAACATGCTGCAGAGTGAAAGTAGGAGGAACTCAGCTGGATTTGAACTCACAACCTCTGGCTCACATGGACATCATCTTAACAAGGGTGCCACTGAGCTCTCAGTCATTTTTAGGTTGTAAGTTGTTCTTCTTGGTGTCACTTTTCAAATGGGGCCTTGGGATCATGTACAGAGCATTTGAATGGTGCTGTGCATCAAAGGTGTCTTTAGTGCTTTTAAGTGTTATCGTGGATGTTAATCAGATAATACAGAGGAGAAACCATGACAGGACACAGACAGCCTCCCCATTGGTGGATGTGATCCTGGCAGCCAGCCCAGGTGTGTTCTGGTCCTGTTGATTGAGCTGAGAAGGACCAATAAACCTTGAAAAAAAAATTGAAAAAAAGACGAAAATCACTCTGAGATCATGGGCTATAATAGCCCATCGTCTCGGAGTCATTTTCGTGTTTTTTTCAAATCCTCGTTTTTCATCATTTATGACCATGGCGATGGGCTATAGCCCATGGTCTTGAACGGCATACTATAGCATACCGTTTTCCATCATTTTTGAGGATTTGAAAAAAAGACGAAAATCACTCCGAGACCATGGGCTATAGCCCATCGTCTCGGAGTCATTTTCTTTTTTTTTTCAAATCCTCGTTTTTCATCATTTATGACCATGGCGATGGGCTATAGCCCATGGTCTCGAACGGCATACTATAGCATGCCGTTTTACATCATTTTTGAGGATTTGAAAAAAAGACGAAAATGACCCTGAGACGATGGGCTATAGCCCATGGTCTCGAACGGCATACTATAGCATGCCGTTTTCCATCATTTTTGAGGATTTGAAAAAAAGACGAAAATCACTCCGAGACCATGGGCTATCGGGTCCATTTGGTTCCATTTGTACACTCTCAGAGTTACAGACCCATAAGGGTCCATTTGGTTCCCAACTATCATTTAGCTGGGGGACCCCCTGGAACTCCCGGCCTAAAGGGCCCCTGGGGGTCCCTAAAGGGCCCCTTTTTGGGAACCACTGCATTATTATTCCATCTGAAACGGAACCATGGTGAGCCATTATATTTCCATACTCACTCCAGAGGGGCCACATTGCAATGTGCTGTCTAACAGCACATTGCTGTTAGACAGCCTACATCCGAATCCCCTGTGCATGCGGCCGTGCACGCCGTTATTAGTCATTTCTCTGCTCAAAATGTGACAAAGTACAATCTTTGGGACCTTAAAACAATAATCCAAGCTCGCAAGTACAAAAACATTGTTTACATCTGGATGTGACGCTGTGGACAGAGGCTCTGTGCATAACACACACTGACCTCCTGGTCCACTACAGTCAAAGAGATTGCATTAAAGAGGGTCCATTCACTGACGTTCTTGCAAAGTAACGCAGTTTCGCCACTAGATGATGTGGATCATGTAATCGGTTAAACATGTACGCAAACATACAAACATAGTGCTGCTATAGATATATCTAATTATTACAATTAGGAAGGTGGGGCATTGTAATGGTACTTTTTATTCACCCTATAAGTAGCCTGCACAGGACAACAGTTTATTTGCCAGTATATTTGACTCCCTGTACAGTTATGATTGTATCTTCAGGGGTGGAGACAAACTGACTGCCACATTATATTACTATTATTATTATATTGACACCTGTTAATTTCAGGGGGAAAAAAACGTTCTTCCTCTGTTCAAATAACCACATAGTTACAGTTGGGTGCCACCGATATTGTCCCTTATCATTTGACCCATTTAGGCCTGACCTCAAAATTTTTAAAAATCCTTCTAAATCCTCCAGTTTTCTGAAATAAATATTTTCCCGATTTTTCAAAAATAGCAGACCTACAAGCTCGTAGCGCGCCACTCGGTGGCGCGCTATGAGCTTGTAGATCTGCTATTTTAACATGTTTAAAACACCAAAAGGGGTTCCCGCCCAAAATTGGTTAACTGTCCTTTTGCGCAGATCACGCAAACCTCAGCAAAAAGAAAAGGACAATATCGATGGCCTCCAACTGTATGGGTTTCAGCTATGCCTTCTGCTATGTCTGTATGAATATTGTTGTAGTATTGTATACTGTGTAAAGCTCCATACCACATGAACATGGTCTCGACTTAAACTCATTTAAACCTGGAAAGTCTATAGGCCTACGTTGTTATACATTTCAATTCAGGAAAGCTGATACAGCTGGATGCAGTCACTGCATTGCAGTGTCCTCATATGCCTGTATAATAGATGTAACAATTAAATGAAAATGTAAATGCCAACACAATGAGTAGGGCACAGTAGGGAATTGAACCCTATCCCAGTAAACCAGGAGCTCCATGCCTGTGTTTTGTTTTGTGTTGAGTGTGTGTGTGTGTGTGTGTGTGTGTGTGTGTGTGTGTGTGTGTGTGTGTGTGTGTGTGTGTGTCATACACTTAACCCATTTGTGGAGACGTCCTAGCTAATCCAACTGACGGATTGCTACGTAGGACATGCACATGTCTTAGTGCATTTTCATTGACGAGAGAAAAATATTCTGATTGTTTTTCTTTTTTGGGGGGGTTGGCCTCTCCTTCTGCACCATACTCCTTTCTCTTTGCGCATGCGCGTTGCCGTTCACTTCCCTGTTTAATGGAAAGAATGCCTCGTATCTCCTATTCTAGGGAGCTCTCCGTGGTTTTGACCAGATGGATATACTATGCTCTTCATTTCTGACTTCAACATGCCTCTCGTTCAAAATATGAATGCGAGGGATTATTCAGTGACGTTATCGTAATGATAGCGAGATTTTGTCCGGAACGGAAGGGGGGGGGGGGCTTACAGAGTAAAAGCGGCCATATCTGCGCAGCACCCCGAGCTGTTATTTTGAAAGAAATCCCGGCACTGATTGTGTTAAAGGGGAATACAACTCATTTTCAACATTTTACTATGTCATTAGAGTAGACATCTCGATGTACTTCATAATGCTAATGATTTTTTTTCAGACCTCCAGTTCTAGGCAACACAGAATGGGGGACGTTTTTATTATGTCCACACAACAACTCTAAGGTATATTATTGACATAATAGAATGTTGAAAATTAGCGGTATTCCCCTTTAAAAAAATAAATAAAAATAAAATAAAACAACAATAACAATAACAATAACAATAACAATAACAATAATAACTAGAAAAAGTGTGAGTGTGATGTTTGGCAAAATGTTTAGGAGCAATATAAACGTGTGTGTGCGTGTGCGTACATGCGTGCGTGTGTGTGACGTGGCTTGGCCTGTTGTAGCGCCACCATGAGGCTGATTTGAAAACTGTCAAGTGGCATTTCTTCCAAAGCCTAGTGGGAATATGCATGCACAGTTTCACCACAATCGGACGCTGCGTTGAGTAGTTGTGGCGATTTGTACAAAACGGGTACAAAGCGGGCTACTCCTGAAAAGTTTAGAAGCCAATCGTAGCCAATGAGGGTGGATTATGAGAAATCAAATAAACCCGTCTTGATCACATGACTATGAAGAGCATGTGTACCGATTTGCTTGAAATTTGGATAAAATCTGAAGGAGTAATATTAGAAAATGTGTTTTACATGTCGGCCTCCTGGTGGCGCTATAAAGAGCAGATGTGAAAAATTCCAGGCAAAGGTTTTTCCTTGGCCTCTAGGGAGTTGGCATACAAAGTTATCCACAGATCCGTGCAGTTAGAGGTAAAAACACTTTTCTGCCAGTTATAGCGCCACCATGAGGCTGAGTTGAAAATGTTCATGTGGCATTTCTTCCTCGGCCTAGTGGGAATGTGCGTGCACAATTTCACGGAAATCACACGATGTGTTCATGATTTGCAGCATTTTGTTTGAAACTGAGCACTCCTGCTTGCTTTGGAAGCCAAGCTTAGCCAATCAGGATGGAGTCTGTTTTGCACAAAGCGGCCTCCTGGTGGCGCTATAACAGGCCGTTCTGGAAATTTTGGGGCAGAGGTTCATCGTTGGCATCCAGGGAGTGTGTATGCAAAATATGGCATCGACCGGGTTAACGGTGCCGGAGATTAGCTGATCACAGACGGACGGACGGACGGACGGACGGACACACGGACGGACGGAGTGCAAAACATACTCTCTCCAGTACTCTCTCCCCATGCCTTCGGCCTGGTGGAGATAATAAAGGGGACAGATGCACAACGGAGACAGCGCTTGTTACACCTGGCAGTTAATGATACTCGTGTCGTTCTTGTTGTTGTAACAGTGAGTGGGGAATAGAACCACATCCCTTGTTATTGTGGATAAGTATTCCATTGAGAACTCTGACACCATGAAAGAGACACATTTCTAGCCCATCTGGTTCAAAAGTTATTGCCAAAGCTATTTTCTGATAGGGGCCAATATTGAGGCGGCCATATTGGATTTCCAGCAGCAAGCTGACTGGGTTGTCCATATAGGTTGTGTTCCTACTGGATTATAGATATAATTTCTGATGGCCAACCTTTTTATGGCAGGGCAAATGCTAGCCCTGGTCCAGTGCTTACAGCGAGTAGAGCGAGTCTCTCTCTGACACCCTGTGGCAGTCCCTTCCGCAGCCCTCAGGTCATATTCTCACTCCCGTGCGTGGGTTTTCAAATACCAGCAAATAAACAAAACGACGTAACTACTCACCGAAACAAAGCCTGCTAGACCTTGGTAAAAGTCTATTCTCGTAGCTGGGAAGCGTCTCAGGTCCACAGCTTCTCTAAAATGCACTTTGTGCCATTTTAATAACGCAATGTACGCTGAATTTACCGGGCAGAGTAATTTCTTCTACTATGGCATTTCCGGGTTTTGCCTGCGCCGATCTGGTTGGATTTATTTTATTCAATGATTAAAATAGTGCATTTTAGAGAGAAGCTGGGGACCTGAGACGCTTCCCAGCTACGAGAATATACTTTTACCAAGGTCTAGCAGGCTTTGTTTCGGTGAGTAGTTACGTCGTTTTGTTTATTTGCTGGTATTTCAAAACCCGCTCACGGGAGTGAGAATATGACCTGAGGGCTGCGGAAGGGACTGCCACAGGGTGTCAGAGAGAGACTCGCTCTACTCGCTGTAAGCACTGGACCAGGGCTAGGCAAATGCAGCACACCTCCCCTTTGGCCCCTGGGTACCATGCCTTTTTTTTTTTTTTTTTTACATACTGTACATGCACACATCTTTACAATGTGTACAATTACAAACAATCACTAGGACACTGCAGGGAATTGAGTCCGAGTAAACCAGGAGGGGGGAAAAAGCCTTTTGCATTTAGAGCTATTTACAGTTTGAAGAAAATGCACATTCAAATTCACACTCATTTACATTTCAACAGTATTTATTTAGCCATCTCAGGTAACAAACATGAGCTGTCAGTTACACACTGTGAAAATAAAAAAAGTAGTCTACTATACTGTACCTCTGCGCTGGAGGCTGACGACAGCCAGGGGAACAGACTCTCCTGAGGGCATTATAAGCTGTGATGGAGAGATGAGTGAACAGTGAATGACATGTGGCACAGATTTCCCAAAGCTACGCACAACAAACGTGCCCTTACTCACCTTCTGTTCCACCCACTGATATTAACTTTATTCCCTGAAACAGGCAAAGTAAAGAAAATCACACCTGTGTGAAGTGAGGGGCGCTCTTATCATCGCACATCGTCATGATGTCAAATATACACTATATGACGTAAAATTGTCTATTCATTGTCAATGGGAATGTAATGTTTTTTGTAGGACAAAGTTTGTGCACATACACCAAAAGCTAGCGCCCCTCAAAAAAATCAATATGGTTGCAGAATTATCTTATATCATTATGGTATGTGCATGGGTTGTGTATGTTTATGCGCATCCAATCAACCCCAAATGCGGATTGTATGTTGAGGGGCCTTCGCAACTCTAAAAGCACTTCTGCCCATACGGGGCGCCATGAATGTGAAAAGTGCTGTGGGTATATATGCCATACAAATATACTTCCTCGCATCCTGACGGCTAACATACACAGCCCATGGCTAGGCTACTCAGCCTGGTGAAGATATGTGAGATATCTACAGTTGGGTGCCACCGATATTGTCCCTTATTATTTGACCCATTTAGGCCTGACCTCAAAATTAAAAAAAAAATCCTTCTAAATCCTCCAGTTTTCTGAAATAAATATTTTCACGATTTTTCAAAAATAGCAGACCTACAAGCTCGTAGCGCGCCACTCGGTGGCGCGCTATGAGCTTGTAGATCTGCTATTTTTCAATAGCTAAATTATAACATAATGTTTAAAACACCAAAAGGGGTTCCCGCCCAAAATGGGTTAACTGTCCTTTTGCGCAGATCACGCAAACCTCAGCAAAAAGAAAAGGACAATATCGATGGCCTCCAACTGTACCAACTCAGATTATATAACTGCTATAGTTTCGGTGTGCGACACCGGCACGTAACTATATATAAATCAGGATTCATGGAAAAAGAGTGGGGGACTATTTTGACCATCATGTTTATGCTCTTCTTTCATCCTTTCACACTTTCAGGGATATTGTTTGCATGCTTGTGGTTTTGATTCAAGCAATGTCAATTCCCCTTTCTCACTCAGGCTGTGCTTCTATCTGAGCTGAATATGCCAGATGTCTTTTTAATTCGACACACTAACCCATTCAGGCCTGACGTCGAAATGTATTTTTTTTTTTTTCCTAAATCATGACAATTTTCGGAAAGATTTGAGGCACATTTTAACGATTTTTCAAAAATAGCAGACCTACAAGTTCATAGCGCGCCACTCGGTGGCGCGCTATGAGCTTGTAGATCTGCTATTTTTCAATAGCTAAATTATAACATGTTTAAAACACCAAAAGGGGTTCCCGCCCAAAATTGGTTAATGGTTAATGTGGTTAAACGCTAACGTGACATGGATGTGTTCCAGGTCTCAATGGACTAATATAAAACCCTCTTCTCTATAAACCAGCCATTTTCCCGTTTCATACCCTCTGCCCAACCCTACCCCACGTATCACTGCTCCTTTAGACTCCTTTAGCCTTTATTTAATTAAGTCCGTTTTTGTTATAGTTATTATTGCTTTTGTAGCAGTGTTATTGAAAAGATCAATGAACACATACTGTAGCAACATATGCCATCATCACAACTGTGGTACTTCATTTCTGCATTAATGCAGTGAAACATTCCCTTATATCCCATTGTCAGCACCGCATGGTTTATGCCAATGTGGCTCTATTTCAGGGGTTCTCAACGTTTTTGGCTGGGGACCCCCGGAGATGCTTTGGCAGTGTCTCGGGACCCCCGCCCCGCCCTCTCCCGCCCCCCCAATATAAATTGACTGCTACAATAACCTTAATAATAGAGACAATACACCATAAATAAATACTGAAACCAGATAATCATTAGGGAAGGTGTATATGTGTACTATATGTAAACTCTTCATTTCCATTTTCCAGCCATTCAGTTGCAAAAAAAAGTATTTTTTTATTTTTTATTTTTGAAAATAATTTGGGGACCCCCCAAAATAATTTGGCGACCACCAGAGGGGTCGCGACCCACGGGTTGAGAACCCATGCTCTATTTCACACTGCTCTTTGAGAGCGAGGTAATGTTTGTTGGTGGATTTGAATAGATCACTTCCCCTGGAAATTAAAAGCAAACATTGCCGATTCTGAACATCAATCCCATTGTTTTGACATGAAAAGTGGGAAATCAGATGAGGTCTGATCACTGTGTGCCTATCCAGTGGATCTTGAACTTCATGCGGACAGTCTCTGTGCCACTGCTGTGATGTCAGTAATCTCCACATTTTTGAGGGGCGCTAGTCCCTCCTATCCCCAGCTTTGTGCGTTTGTGTGAACCACATGGTCATGATTTGATTGGCCGAGCACGGAATGTGATGTATGATGATGTATGACGATAAGAGTGCCCATCACTTCACACAAGTGTGATTTTTAAGATAAGTTCTAAAAAAAGCAAAGAATATTCACAATAATAATGTGAAACTATCTGGCCTACTGACAACATGCACAAGACATTTGGCACAGATCTGTCCAGCAGTTGTGGAGAGTAAACCCTGGAGAGACGCACGCACGCGCACACACACGCACACACACACACAACGGCTGAAATGATGATGTCAAACGTATCGTTTTGCATAATCGTGCATACGGAATATACTGTACAGAAATAACTGTTTTTTTTGCTGTGGCTGGTTCCAGGCTCTGGTCCAACGCTGTGCCTAGTCTATAAATCCTCACTAAGGACTCATCTTTTCTCCCTGGGCTTTGCTTCTAGTTGACCCTCCTGGCCATGTAGCAACCATTTGCCTTTTATCTGTGTTTCTGTTGTGCTTTTTGCTTTCACCTTATTGTCTCCACCAGGCCGAAGGATGGGGAGAGAGTATGTTTTGCACTCCGTCCGTGTGTGTGTGTGTCCGTCCGTCCGTCCTTCCTTCCGTCCGTCTGTGTACAGCTAATCTCCGGCACCGCTAACCCGGCCGATGCCAAACTTTGCACACACACTCCCTGGATGCTGACGATGAACCTCTGCCCCACATTTTCCAGAACGGCCTGTTATAGCACCACCATGAGGCAGCTTTTCACAATTTTTACCTAAAACTGCACCGATCTGCGTGAAACGTTGCATGCACACTCCCTAGAGGCCAAGGACAAACCTTTGACCTGCATTTTCCGCATCTGCCTTTTATAGCGCCACCAGGAGGCCGACTTTTGTAAAACACATTTTTTGATATTACTCCTCCAGATTCTGTCCAAAAATCTCACAAATCGTTACACAGTATCTCTATGGTCATGTGCTCAAGTCGGATCTGTCTGATATTTCATATTCCATCCTAATTGGCTATAATTGGCTTTCACAGTTTGCAAGATTGCCCCGTTTTGAACAATAGCCTCAAATCATGAACGCAGCATGCAATTTACGTGAAATCTTTCACACATTTTCTTACTAGGCTGAGGAATATATCCCACCCTTTTCACATTGGCCTGTTATAGCGCCAACAACAGGTTGATTTTTGCAAAACACATTTTTGGAACAAAATGCCTCAAATCATCCAATTGCCATCAAAGGCGTATGAAGAAATGGCAGTCGGTACACATGATCTCTGTAGTCATGTGATCAAGACGAGTCTGTTGGATTTCTCAGATTGTACACTGATTGGCTAAGATTGCCTTCCAAAGTTTTCAGGAGTGGCACGTTTTCTACAAAATGCTGCACATGTCCTGCTCATCCAGAATTCTATCCTCAGAGATGCTATGAGTGATCTGGCTCTGCATTTCCTCAACAAAATGAAGAAAATTGTTGCAAAAACAAATAAAAAAAACATCCTCCTAAACATTTTGCCAAACATCACACACACTCCTATCCTCCTGGTGGAGACCTGTGCCCGGAAGGGCACTTTTTCTAGTTTGCTGCTGTTTTGCTGAAGTTTGTAATTGTGAATTTAGTTTTTTACTTGTTTTGTAAAGCAGCTTTGTTTAGATTAGAAAAGCGATATATAAATTGCATTCATTATTAACTTGTATAGCACTTCAGTCAACCATGTTTGTTATAAATATCCTTCAAAAATAAATAACGTTTGATTTGATGTCCGTACGCTCGATGCATTTGACATCATTTTGTGACGTCAACATTTCACGTAGAAATACACAGAGGGTACAGAGGGTTTGATTGATTGATTGAAGAATTTATTAACAGTTTGCAGAATTACAGTACATTTCAAGCACAAACTCAATACAAAGGCTGTTAACTGTGAGTGGACGACCCAATTAAGCATTACACTTGTTTCCAACAGGGTCCACCATGTTCAAATCATCAAAACATTTAGAGACGTACAAATAGACACTTCTATAGACAGAACAGGAATTCATCAAAAAAGAATTCATCAAAAAGGAGGGTACAGAGGGTAACATAATTATCTCTGGGAACCCATAGTCACTGTAAAAGCCACTGTCAGAATTAAATGATATTAACACTGGGGACAGTGTTAATATCATTTAATTCTGACAGTGTACAAATGGAATCACGTGATTAAGAGTTAAGGTCCATTTGGACCCCTGGTGATCTCCGTATATGAGAACCAGTGGTATCTCACATCAAAACGATGTTAGTTCAAAATGGGCGAAGCATGTTTTTAAATGAATGAGAAAGGACAAGGTACTTTCAGGCAGGCTGCCTCAGCTCTATATCCTGTCTCTGCTGGGCCCAGAGTCGAGGGGCTGAGGTCTGAGCTCCAGGCCAAACTCAGCAGTAGAGAGCCCCCCTCAGGAGAGGAAGTCGACATGGCAAGGGCACCAAGCGCATTCAGGATGCATAGGTGCCATTTATCATGTGTTGACAACTTCAACCTTTCGGTGCTGTTTGGGTTTATTACTGGTACATTGCTGCTCACATAATGATGTTTTGCTTAGCACTTGTCCTCCGAGACCGGACTCTGAAAGACTGCAATGGTAACATCAAGGTGACAGTTTCTTATGCCCCTTTTCATATGAGGGCTTGTTAATATGACTTCTAAGAATATGGATGAGGATGTAAAATTAGTATTGTTCCTTATTTTATCTACAAATTATAGGGCACTAGTCCATACCTGTTCGGGGGAACTGACATACCCAATCCCTACCTTCTCTCCCCCTGTCTCTCTCAGCTCCCCTCTCTCTAGACATAGAAAGGTAGACGCCTCCTTCGGCTCTGTTTAACAAAATTTAACTTCAGCTTAGCCGACTCAGCCCCGTCCGAGTTGGGGCGCACATGCGTTGCCGGTTAAGACACATGCGTGGCCTGTTAACACAACGGATGCGCCAGCATATTTCAAAATATAGGCGCTAGAGTGCCAGCAGATATGGCAGATTTTACTCTGATAAGCCTTCCGCCTTCCGTTCGCCCCCCAAAACCGGGAGCCATAATCTTCCATTCTTACTTCGCGCTGGTGACGCTAAAGTCTCTCTAGGATCGTTAATATTCCAAACGAGAGGCATGCTGAAGTCAGAAATGAAGACAGAACATTGCCCATCTGGTGAAAACCATGGAGAGTTCCCTAGATTAGGAGATACGAGCCATTATTTTAGAGCCGCAAACAAGGAAGTGAAAGGCAGTGCTCATGCGCAAAACAACAAGGAGTACATTGCAGAAGGAGATGCCAACCCCCCGGATTACATCACCAAGTTTGCACGGGTCTGCTCTCCGATTGAATCCAAAGATCTAAGCTTGTGTGATGTGTAATTTTGAGTTATGACCATTAATGTTAACACTCTAGCAATTAGTACAGCAGGTGATCTAGTCGTTGGATGCTCGATCAATGGTGATCACCAAGTACCAAGTACTAGCCTATACAAGTGCTTACAATGCACAGTACAATTTTGAGGTACTTTTACTTTACTTTCCATTTTTTGGTTACTTCTACTCTACTCCAATGACAGTATTTGACTTTTTACTTTGAAGATTTTATTATTAATACACCAATTAATATAAAGCCGATCTACAATGTGACATGTTATGTGCTTTCTATACATTTGAGTAAAACCTTTGTACAAGCTCCAAAATAGGTGCTCCCAATCTGAGATATAACAAGTCAAACTGAATTTTAAGGCTACTTTGTAAACTACTATTTTAAGGCTTGAAGCGAGCCCACATTGTTTCTGCAGGAACAATGTTTTCTAGTTATTATTTTTCTACCGTATTAAATAATTTTAAATAAACATGATTTTTGATAATATCTACATACATAAAAGCACAAAAGCTTCCATTATTATGACAACTGGAAATAAATAGGCAATAGTTGTCCATTTTGTGGACAATAATGTAAGCCGGTAAGACCCATGGTTTTGGATGCTTTTAATTGAAATGTGCAATGCATGCCTTCAATCCCTCGTGTGGCAACCAACTTTAGAGTTAAGTACCAGTGCAAACCAGGCCATGATGCAAATAGACCACAGAAACGCGTTCTTTTCTTATCTGAAGAGCATATTCCCTTGATTTATTCTGTCAGCCAGCTCTGAATCTCATTTGCACACGAGTCACATTTTCATTGCCTGCTAGATGGAGCTGGTGATTATCTGTTGCGGTAGTGATGGTCGTGATGATGATGATGATGATGATGATGATGATGATGATGATGTTGATGTTGATGATGTTGATGATGACGACGACGACGAACAACTGATTGATTAGTGCCAGTGGGTAGAATTTGGTTTGTTCACCAAATTAAAATATGCTCTTTTCAAATATAATTCATTTTCTGCCTCTATAGTATTTGTCATAATTCCTAGGTCAATATTTAATATCCCACGATCAATGTCACATATTTATTTTTCTTCTTCTTCTTAGTTCCGTCAGCTTTCCAGATTAATTGGCACCATATAGAAATGTTCATGAGGGGGGGGAAAAAGGTAATTAGTTATTTTTGAAAGGATCATATCCAGTGATTAAATGTAATTCTGTACTGTAGGTTACTTAAACATTTTGGGGGTTTTTTTATGCTTCTAATGCACTACATCACAGAGGCAATTCAGGCAAATGTACTTTTTCTTTTCCTCACTACAATTATTTGACAGCTTCAATTACGTCTGTAGATACTTTGCAGCTTTTATTACTACAAAACATACATGAACTAATACATGTATTTTTTTATACAGTAGGTCCTCTACCAGGCAGCAGGTATAAATCTGACCCACCTTTACCAGCTGCAACGTTAAAGTGGTGAGCACAACAACACATGTAATGCATTATGCTAATTACAATCCAATAACATTATTGTGAAAAGGGCCGTTATGCACAATGCCAAATTGTACGTTTGCTACTTTGATGCCAATACCGTTGCATGTCGTATACCCAAGTACAGTTCTGAATGCAGGTCTATAATTTGCTACATGGGTACTTCTACATTGTGGTCCAATACCACAATAAAATGAAGGGAGTAAAATGAAGACTTTTCCAAGTATTTCCCCTGCAATGTTCTCAATGTCATGTCTCCCAGGCAGGCAGGCAGCTGTGTGTCCTCCAGGCCTCAGGCTGTCTCCTGCAGGTTGGGCTTTGGTGACCGTCTTTATTTAGCTGTTTCCAGGTCAGTGGCTTCCAGCAGTGTGGGGTCAGGGAGCGAGCAGTGTATTTTTCCAGGACAAGGTCAAAATGTGTTATTTTTCTTGGGATACACTGGTCATTTTCCTATATGCTGTTTCACCGCCAGATAAAACAACAACAACGAATAGCAAGACAAGTCCATTTCCTATCAGGTTCCTACTGTATACATAGTTTCATTTATCCACTTGTAACCAAATGGACCCTTGAGGGCCGTTCACACCAAGCACTCTATAACTACAACGATAACTCGAACCTCATTGTTTCGCCATTGTCTTTGTTATAGTTATGGTGTGGCCATCCACTTGAGTTAGAACGATTAGAACGACATCTTTATAGTTATAGTTGTACTTAAAGTGCCTTGGTATGCGGTTCCTTTTGATTACATTTGTACACTCTCTGAGTTAGATGAGCACCAAGGATTTTTGCTGTGTTTGACTTCATGGCCCTGGGCTAAAAGCCCACTCCTCAAACATCACACAGTACCTTTCATTGTTTTAGAACAGACTTGTCTACAGTCTGGCCCGGGGGCCAATAGTGGCACTGGTGGGCAGATTTTATATTATATGGCCCTCGGCTTCCTTCCTAACATGTATTATTTATGGCTCTCCACAAGGTTAGTTTCTTTCTCATGATGTTAAAGAAAGGCTACTTTCATTCTATTTAAAATGGTGTAGAAACTGCACATACAGTGTGGCGCTCATCTGCCAAAATTTTATTATGATGATATTTGCACTGTAGTTAAGTAAATGTATTGTAATGTGATGAAGTTGTACGTGGCTTTGTTATGGTCCAAAGGTACTGCACATATGTCAGGAGATGCATTCGTCCCTAAGGTATTACATATTTTTAAATATGGCCCACTTTGAAAAAAGGTTGGACACTCGGTTCACATCTCATTTCCATGTAGATCTGACTCCAATGTCTTTCTTTCTTTCTTTCTTTTAGGAAACAGAACATATTCATGGACACAAACAAAACTACATAGAGCAGAGTCAGGTTCAGATGGAGCCACCATCTTTAATAGATCACATATTAAAATGGACGGTGGTCCGGCTTGCGGGCGGGTGGACCTCTGACGTCATTCTGACTCAACCACATAACAAACCACCACCGTGGTGTCACTATGACAACAAAACCATAAACAAACCACGAGTCAGCGTCGGGCACGAACTCTAGATGGGAGGGTCGCATATTGCGGACCGAACCTCTAGTAAATGCCCTTTTTAGTTTTTCAAATAGCCTGGGTGCAGTGGGTGTCTTTCCAGGCGTACAATAATTTAACCTATCTAAATTTAGAAAAGGGGGCCCTGGAGGAAAATAGGGGAGGGCCATGTCTTTTTAATTTTTGTCAGAGGGAGGGTGAGCTAATTTTATTTCGAGTCCAAGGGAGGGTGATCCAATTTTGATAATAAAATACCGCGATTTTTGCGGTCACTTTATTTTCTCACAAACGCTAGCAGATTAAAGTTAGGAATAAATAATACTCAGGTAAATGTGATATTAATTAATAGGGGAGGGTGATTCCTTTTTGTTTAATCACCTGGGGAGGGGACTGGATTTTTATTTTCATTCACAGGGAGGGTGATGGTATTTTATATCAGGACACATACATTTCCTCCAGGGGTATCCCTATTTTAATTTCGACCTGTCTCTAAATATCTTCAAAAATCTATATAAAAAAAAAAACACATTATAGGTTTTCTATCCGTGGCACCACAAAATGTCCACCGCTGCTATGTCTTATAACAGTGGTTCTCAAAGTGGGGTCCGGGGACCCCCAGGGGTCCTTGAGCGAGTTCCAGTGGGTCCCCAGCTAAATGATAGTTTGGAACCATAATAGACCCTTATGGGTCTGTAACTCTGAGAGTGTACAAATGTACACTAAATTAACATTGTACGCTAAATTAACATTGATTTTACAATATAAATTGGGGTCTCAGAGATAGAATTGCCATTACACGGGGGACCGTAGACTAATATGCATGTCAAACTGGGGGTCCTTGAAATGAAACAGGTTGAGAGTCACTGCTAGACTAGAGCCATACAAATCTTCTCTTATGGGGGGTCCCTGGCATATCTTTTCAAATGGGGGTCCGTGGGCTAATTAGTGTCAATTTGGGGCTCCTTGACATGAAAAAGTTTGGGAACCACTGCTAGTGTTTATCAAAGTGTTTATCAAAGTGCAGGTGACATGGAAAACCCTTGGGATGACTGTCACAGCACGCAGCCCAGGCCATAAGGGACTATATGACCCTTGGGATGACTGTCACAGCACGCAGCCCAGGCCATAAGGGACTATATGACAACCTCTTTAGTCAATGCCAACATCAACCTGCAGCTCCTACAGAGACCACACGGGCAAATACACAGTGCTAAACTCTGAGAGGGTACAAATGCAACCAAATGCACCAATAAGGGTCCATTTGGTTACGTGTGTGTGTACTAGAGACCTGCGGGTGGCGGATTTAGCCACGGTTAACCGCAGTTTGGGGTGGATTTGGGTCATTCAAATATATTATAAATTAATATTGGATAAACCGTGGGTGAAATAATGCGGGAAATAAATTAATGGCAAAATTATTTCGCAAATCCGCAACCACCCGCGGGTGGTTGCGGATATATGAATTGGAATAATTAGGCTAATTAATGTGGTCGGATAACGGGCGGATTATTAATATGCACACGCGGATGCGGGTGACAAAAAAGCTCATCCGCAGGTCTCTAGTGTGTACCCACACACACACACACACACACACACACACACACACACACACACACACACACACACACACACACACACACACACACACACACACACACACACACACACACACACACACACACACACACACACACACACACACACACACTACAAGTTCCAGTCTAGTCATTTACAGAATTTTTAACTAAGTCTCCCGAAAATGAACTACAGTAGTTCAAGTTCATTTCTTTCCCTTTTTTTCTTTCTTTCATTCTTTCATTCTTTCTTTCAGGTATTGTTTTTAATAGAACCTCCTCCTACCCCAACCATCAATCATTGACACCGCCCGCTGGCCGCTTCCCAACCCAACTGAATTACTACTACAATAAAATAAAAGAGATACTACTTTTAAAAGCCAATAAGAACCTATGTGAGTACTATGTTTTACCCCCAGAACACACACACACGCTGACTGATGAACATCTGTCACTGTTAGAAAGTACACCCTACATTGTCTGCCTGTCTCATACAGAACCAATTTTAAAATACTTTTATTCACTTTCAAAGCTAGATCCGGACTTGCTCCATCTTACATCTCTGACCTACTCGACCCCTACGAGTCAGCTCGCGAGATACGATCATCCGGCACAGCCCTTCTCTCAATAAAATCAGGCTGCAAAAAAAACGGTAGGCGACCGACCGGGCATTCGCTATCCGTGCACCGCCTCTCTGGAATGCCCTGCCCCTAGAGATCAGGCTTGCCGAGTCTGTGCCCCGTTTTAAATCACTCCTTAAGACTAATTTTTACAAAGCTGCATTCAACCCCCTACCCTTGTGATTTGTGATTTTTTATTGATTTCTTCTGTTGTTGTTGTGATTTTGTGCATTATTGACAATGTATTTTATTCTATTGTGTGCCTCCTTGCTATGTCTTTATATATGTTTCTCTGTTAAAGCACTTTGTGACATGGTTCTTAAAAGGTGCTATACAAATAAAGCTTTATTATTATTATTAAAGTGATCCCCCCAGTGAAACTGTGCACTGTAAAGAATATGCTTCCCCATCATCAGAAGCCATAGAAATCAGATAGGCCTGATTCTAAAATGTACCTTGTTCACAATTAAGGTACTATACAGCGCCATACAGTATACTGCCGACAACTGAATTAACAATTAACATTAACCATTTTCACCCTGGCATTCCTATTTCGGCCATGTCATTATTGCTGAAAAACTTCCAAAATGTTCAAAACCTTCTAAAAATTGCGAATTGACAAGTTTAGTATTGCGAGGCAACATGTGGGCATTTTTGGCTATTTATTTTTTCTTGACAGGTTTTGATTATGTAAATGAGTGTGGGTTGTTACAGAAAAGGTGGCCTTACACTAGCCGATAATCGGGCATTTTTTGACGCTCGGGGGGTGCCCGACTCAATCGATCTGCTCGGGGCCGCTCAAAGCGCGATCGGGATCGGCCCGATCAACATCAAGAATGTTTGATATTTGCTCTGCCCCGCTCCGATTATCCTGTAGTGTGTGGTGCTATCAGATTTCAGATTGAAAAAAATCGGCTAGTGTAAGGCCACCTTAACTTAACGTAACTCGCTCTGAAAGTGTGGATTGTACACTCTGAGTGAACACAGAGGATTTTACAGTGCAGGGACAGGATAAAATCACGAGGGGTTTTCAGCTGTTTTGATTTTGACAGCAAATTTTGATTTTAGTCTCTTGAATAGTTTTCATTTAGTTTTAGTCACATTTTAGTCACCTGGAATGTTTTTTTGGTGGATCTTGATGCCGTCGTAATGATCTGCTATTTTCAGCATGTAACCAAGTGTAAAATGTCTTACACTGGATCTCTTGTCCACTAGTCCCTTCCTAACATTTTAGTCTAGTTTTTATTTGTTGACGAAATTGTCAATATATTTAGTCTCAGTTTTAGTCATCATAGATCAGTTTTCATTTCGTTTCCATTTAGTTTCCATCAGTGAAAAAAGGTAGTCGACGAACATTTTCTTTGTCATCATCATCATCATCATCATCACACTATCATCATCATATCATCATCATCATACTATAATTCAGTCAATGTCTGTGTGTCTGAGTGTCTGGTGTCTGTCTGTCAGAAACACCGCCGTAGCTCCTCACTGCCTGCACCAATCACTCCCACTTTTCACACAGGCATTGACCATAATAATATGGAGGTCTTAACGAAGCCCTTTTTTCAATTTAACAAATTATAGATTAATAATGAATTTATTAGTGAATTAAAAACGCACCCGGGGCGCAGTACCCCCCACGGCCACACACACGGGGGGGGGGGGGGGGGGCAATATCTCACAACGGGTAAGGGCTAGTAGTATTAATCGACAAAATCAACACTGCATGGTTTTCAGCCCCGCTATAGTGAAAGTAGGGGCTCAGAGGTTGACAGATGACAGATGTTTCATCAGTCAGCGTGTGTGTATGTCGTGGTTTATGGCTCTTTGGCCCCATGGAGTGTAAACAGCCCCTAGGGGCCACTAGCATGTCGCTTAGACTCTTAGTCATGTTTTATCCAATTTTCTTCCGACACGTTTGCTCAGTTCCCATGGCACAGGGAGGAGGAGACCTCTCCTCATCACCCTCGCAGGAAAATACGCCGTGTTCATTTAACTCCGAGTGTGTGGAAACTGACACGAATAAAGGTCTGCTTTTTTTTACCAAGTTAACCCATTCAGGACGGGAATCCCTTTTGTTGTTTTAAGGACTATATGTTATACTTTAAGCTATTGAAAAATAGCAGATCTACAAGCTCGTAGCGCGGCACCGAGTGCCGCGCTACGAGCTTGTAGGTCTGCTATTTTTGAAAAATCGTGAAAATGTGGTGCAAATCTTTGAATATATATTCTTTCACAGCGAACATTTAATCTCAAATCTTTGCTTCTGGGGGGGGGGGGGTCCCTGGAACAACATATTTCCAGATTGGGGTGGCGGCCAAATTACATAAGTTTGGGCTTCCTTCACATGAAATAGTTTGTGCACCACTGATACCGAAAATAGGGTTTTTCAGAAAACTTAGAAGACATTTTTTTGAATTTTGACCTCAGGTCAAAACTCTGACCGATAGCATCGTTTTGTTTTAACAACCCCCGTGTAGCACTCACAGCTTCCCCTTTGGTGTTTTTTTACATCAACTGGGTGCCTCTGATCTTGACCTGCGGAGGTGGATAACTGTGGACGACGAGCCATAAATTGCCTCCCATGTGCACGACTAACCAGTGTACATCCCATGGGCCTTCCTTGCTGTTTGGGGACAAGAGAGAGCGACGTGTGTGTGTGTGTGTGTGTGTGTGTGTGTGTGTGTGTGTGTGTGTGTGTGTGTGTGTGTGTGTGTGTGTGTGTGTGTGTGTGTGTGTGTGTGTGTGTGTGTGTGTACGTTTGTGTGCAGAGGCGAATATTTCTTTTAACTGTAATGGGTGCCCCCCCCTCCCCGCCACAGCAGGAAAATAACATGTGTTGTTTTTTCTTCCGTTGGGTACTTCATTGTAGACAAGTGAGAAAGAAAGGCTACTGTACTGAAACTTTTCTACTCTACCTGGCAGGTTAAAACAAAAGCCACCATAGTAGCATTTGAAAGCCCATAAAGGTGTGACAAAACCCCAGTCACGGGGGAGGGAAGCTCAGGGGTGCTAATTTGTGTTCCTATTTTCTTCATGGGTGCTCAAGCACCGACGCACCCACATAGTCGGCACCGCTGTGTGTGTGTGTGTGTGTCCACGCACGCACACACGCGTTTATGTGTCTTTGTGTGGGTGTGCTTGTGTGTATTGGGCATGCAGGGGACAGCTATAGGGGTCAGTGTGCAATTTAGAGAAACGGCAACTGGAGCCGAGAGAAGCAAAGTGAAGACAAAATCCCAGGGAAAGGTGCTGCCTCAGCGTTCTTCTTGTTGTGTTTTCCATTTTGTGCAGAAACAGGAGAGGCGGGTATGTCGACAACACCGACAACTGTCTGTGTTTGACACAGAACCAGCGGAGGAAACTAGAAGGGAAGTGAAGGTAGCTGTACATCTCATCATTGGGGGGGGGGGGGGGGTATAACTGCCTTGTCACATTTCGGCATGCGTCATACTTCCTCGTACGACAGTGTCTGACGCCGGAAATAGCCGATCTGCAAGCCCACAGCGCGTCGCATTGGATCGCCTTGTGGGCTTGTAGATCTAGTTAGTATTGGGGAGGTGGGGCTGGGCATAATGGAGTGCTTGCTGTGTTTGCAACAACGAGGACAGGGTGGCTGTACCCTTATTGATCCTCATCATGGTGGTGCATAGGACAGGGTGGCTCTACCCTTATTGATCCTCATCATGGTGGTGCATTACAACGAGGACAGGGTGGCTGTACCCTTATTGATCCTCATCATGGTGGTGCAACGAGGACAGGGTGGCTGTACCCTTATTGATCCTCATCATGGTGGTGCAACGAGGACAGGGTGGCTGTACCCTTATTGATCCTCATCATGGTGGTGCAACGAGGACAGGGTGGCTGTACCCTTATTGATCCTCATCATGGTGGTGCATAGGACAGGGTGGCTGTACCCTTATTGATCCTCATCATGGTGGTGCAACAACGAGGACAGGGTGGCTCTACCCTTATTGATCCTGATCATGGTGGTGCATTACAACGAGGACAGGGTGGCTCTACCCTTATTGATCCTCATCATGGTGGTGCATTGCTGGGCAATTAAAAAGCCATCAACCGGGTCCTATAGCTAATTACTGCCAGTGCCATCTACTGTTGTTGATATTACATAAAGTAGTTGTCTATAAAATGAGGTGAACAGTGCAAAAGGCAATTCTTAGTATACTATGTTACTGTTTGAACTAGAACCACATGCCTTACTTCATTGCACTACACCAGCTAGCTACTGTAACACAAATTAATCTCCAAACAATGAGAGGGAAAATCCCAATGCTCACCCACAGTCCACGCGCTCTGCTCGGCTGCTAGGTCAATAAGAACAAAATTACATCAGATGAACTCCAGTGTCTTATCACAACTTTGTTTGGTAGTTCTTGCACCTCCAGGAGTTTCGTAGTGCGTTATTGGTTAGACACTCGATGCGCTTGTGATTTATAGTCAGCCACATGCAATGGACTGTTTTGATGAGCGACTATGTAATAATGTATTGTTGCTTCGCTTTTTGTATTGAGCGTCCGTCCGTACGGCAGACGTGACGACATGAACATTTTCCTGCTTGGACTGACATGCACAAGAACACGTTTGGCACCTTTTGGTGTGTGGACTCAAGTGCAAACACACATACAGTACACAGCATGCAACACAACTCTAATTGGAAGATACATACAGTAGGAAAGGACCGCAAATCTCCAATGGAAATTAGTCAAAGTATGCACAACCACAGGAAAACTCCCCTTTAACAGAGTTGACCACGTGCAAAACCAGGCTCTGGGTGGGGTTAGCATGAATTGACTTAATGCCAATGCCTTGATTGGCCGCCCTCCTACCTGTATGCTAGTAGAACTAGTAAGAAGTAGCATTACTTTCTAAAGTAACTTCATTAGGTTACTGGATTACTGAGGCAGAGGCAGCTTGGCAAAAGTCCATTGCTGTATGTAAATGCGTGGGGTTAGGGTCACCAGCCCATCATATCTAAATGAAGACTGACCTCACTCTCTGCCGTCTACTCGTCAACTGTAGACTGTGATTCCGTGATGGATACAACCTATCTTCTACAGAGTAAAGAATAAGCCATTATCCTGCCGGATGTTTATCATTAATACTTAGCCTTTAATTGCCGTGGTGGGTGGGGGGTGATAAAAGGACAGAGAGGGTGATAAGCATGCGATGAATGGTCAGCCACCATATCTCACCTAGTTGGGGTAAATGGCAGTTGACCAATCAGTGCAGTGCCACCGGCCACAGGGTGCTGAACTGTCACCGCAAGTGTCCTCGCTGCATAAGGAACTATGCCCTGTCAAACATGGATAAAACTCAGACGCCAGACTTCTCTCTGATGATTTGATAGAATTCTCAATTGAGGAGATACTGGAAGTTAACAGATGCAAAATAACTAAAACACAGAGATAAAAACAGCGTTAACGGTTTACACAGTATGGTTGCATACCAACATAGGTTAGGTTTGCCAGCAACACACCTTCCTTGTTAAATGGTAAATGGTGCATTTACGGTATATAGCGCCTTTATCCAAGGCGCTTTACATAGATTGTGCATCAATTCACCCAAAATCACACACACATTCATACACCGATGGCGGCGGAAACCATGCAAGGCACCAACCAGCACATCAGGAGCAATTAGGTGTTCAGTGTCTTGCTCAAGGACACTTCGACACTAACTCTGGGGGAGCCCGGGTTCGAATTGGTTCCCATCCAGCCACTCTACCCCTGAGCCACCGCCGCCCCAGAGACAAATCTGAGACAGACAGTTCTGAGACAAAACTCTCCCTACACTGTCGGGAAATCTCAGCATTTTGTTTGCAGCGGCAGTTCCTCATTGACAGTATGTTAATCTACTAACAGTGGCTTATTGCGACGTGGCCTTTTTAGTATCGGAAGTGTTCTTGAGCAAGACAAGACACTGAGCCCCTAACTGCTCCAGATAAGCAGGTTGTTGCTTTGCAAGGTTTCCTCTGCCTTTGGTGTGTGAATGGATTAATGTAATGCACCTACAGTAGCAAAGCATTCTGAAGAAAAGCAAATGTCTGAATGTTTAAACAAACGGGCAGGGTGGTATTTCTGGGTGGAATGTCTATTCATAATTACACAAAAGTAAGTGTCCAGCACAGTACCTATACGTCTAGTTTGTGAACTGTATATTTAGAACCAAGTGTTCTGTTCTCCCCCAAATAAGGTTAAAATAATACTGACCCAATGATGTGGTGCTGCCATGATTTGGTCTGTATGAATTCACCATTTTGTTCAATTACCTTTGCTAGAATGCTTTTGAGAACAAAGGTAGGTGTACTGTCGCCCAAAAATGTACAGTCGCCCAGCTTTCGACATTGCACAACTATCTATCAATCTACTGTTTATGTATACATGACATGTACAGTATACAACTATACACACTTGATACAAACTGATGGCATGACATGTAGTTACAGTAGGTACTTTATCCCATTTTGACCTGAGATCAGATTCTAAAAATGTCTTCTACATCCTGACAGTTTTTTGAAAAAGCTATGTTTCTGTGTCAGTCGTTCTTCGATGTTTCAAAAATAGCAGATCTACAAGCTCGTAGCGCGCCACTCGGTGGCGCGCTATGAGCTTGTAGATCTGCTATTTTTCAATAGCTAAAGCATAACATAATGCTAACACCAAAAGGGGTTCCTGCCCAAAATGGGTTATCCATCCCTGAGGGGAAATTAAGGTGTTACTACTGTATATGTTGTGATACGCAATTAACAGGTAATCTCCAGAAAAATAAAGTATTCACTGCAAGAAGGGGAAAAAAATAGCTTTTACAACTTACAGAAACACCTACACCTGCAGAAACCGCAGCATAGTGTGTATATCTCTATCTATAACACTTTATTGTTTTCTTCAAGAATTATGTCTCCCCTGATGACAGTATGAAAGCCTGACTTATACTTGGTCGTGACTCGTTGTATGACCGGATATTATACCGCTTCGAAAATAGCCCACCTACAAGCTCACAACGCATTGCAAAATGCAGCATGTTGTGAGCTTGTAGATCTGCTACCGTCCGTACGACAGAACATAACATTACTCCTCCTTTATGTCACCACCTTTCGAAGACCCCTGGTGCTCTTATCAAGAGGCAGAGTGCTGATGGAGCAGCCAGCAGGCTTCGTGCTGCTGTTGGCCAGCAGAATTAGTTGCATGGGTTCCGTTGAATAATGAAGTGGAATGTGTACCCGGTGTTCTAATTAACCCATTTTAGGCGGGAACCCCTTTTGGTGTTAGCATTATGTTATGCTTTAGCTACGAGCTTGTAGGTCTGCTATTTTTGAAAAATCGAAGAACCACTGACATAGAAACATAGAAGACATTTTTAGAATCTGATCTCAGGTCAAAATGGGTTAAAACCCATGGTCATTCATCTATCTAATTGCTACAATGCCTTGCAGTATAATTCCGTCCCAAATGTACGATTCTAAACGGGCTCCCTACTCTTTTCCATGCCTCTCCTGAGGTGGAGGCTCTGCGCCAGACATTCAGGAGACAAAACAACACGCGGTACAAAAAGAAAAAAAAACATAGTGTTAATTTTACTTTGAGGGCTTGCATTTGCATTTGTAGCCTACACTCTCAGAGTTAATACTTTCTGTGCGAGCTAACATTAGCATTTATGAAGGTAAGCTTTGATTGATTGATTGATTGAAATATTTATTAACAGTTTGCAGAATTACAGTACATTTCAAGCACAACTCAATACAAACACTGTTAACTGTGAGTGGACGACCCAATAAAGCATTACACTTGTTTACAAGAGGGTCCACCTCTTGGCGGCACCAAACTGTGCCGCCATACGCCGCGGATGGCGGCAAAATCCTTCTCTTAAAGTGAACGCGGATGATCCGCTGGCAGATAACGTCCCATAGCTGGGGGGGTACGAGTATATTTGTACCTGGCGTGAAATCAGTTAAGCATGGATAAATCAACACTGAGGATTTTACCGTGCAAACACGCAGATCCTGAATATATGAATATTATGACTGTGAAAATAATACTCCATCGCCCACAAACTAAATACATATTTGATGTATTCACTGCTAAGTGATATCTCTCATTTGCACAAAAGACTATATTTTTTACATTTATTTTGGTGCTGCACAGCTCATGTACATTTGATATTGCTTTTTCGTTATTTGACAATTTCCTTTATAATATAACTTGTAACTGCAATTTATGGAAGCTTGTACGGGAAACATTTTCACCCATTCTTGTACACCTGTAAACTTGTGATGTGACAATAATGTTGACCCAAATACATTTAGTCATGCTTGTACACATACAGCTGCGCACGCACGCAAGAAAGCACACACGCACTGATTACTAAAACAGAAATGCAAAATAATAATAATAATGATATACAGGTAATTAAAGGTATATTCAGTGATTTTACTTAATTCAAATATCACTTATTTTTTATTTTTTTCTGGATAATCCTCCCTACTATAGAGTGTGCTGACCATATAAGGAGTTCCTTCCTGTCCCCAGTGAGCCCCTGGGGTCAAAAAACCCTAGTTTCAGTTTTGGTGGCGGGTGGCAAAGCCTTCATCCAATCAGGATCAGATCGACTGGGGGCGGGCCTTAGTGCACATGCTGTTGGCCTGTTGCACTTCCCCCCACTGTAGAGCGTGCATGTGCACATTTTGTTATACCGGGGCGGACTGGGGGGTTTTCCAAATCACTGAATGCTCCTTTAAAAATCATCAGATACTGGTTTTCAGACACATGCATGTCACCATGCGTGTGCGACTGTGCGTGCATGCATGTGCAAGTACGTACGTCCATGTGCATACAGTACATGCATACATGTATACAGTACAGTACATACATATCTGCATAATTTGTAAAACCTGCACAAGTTACCTTGAATAACTTGGATAAACACCCCGCTCCCTCTCCAATGAGATGAGAACTCTTGGGAGCTATATGTATAAGCTCACTCCATGAATTATAAATGATAGAACATGTATTTTTCATCAGACATAATGTAGAGATTAAGACATTCACGACGGGAACCCCTTTTTGGTGTTTTAAGCATTATGTTTTACTTTAGGTATTGAAAAATAGCAGATCTACAAGCTCATAGCATGCTGTGCTACGAGCTTGTAGATCTGATATTTATTTTATCGTGAAAATGTGCCGCAAGTCTTTGGATATTATTTCAGAGGGAATGTTTTTAACTCAAATATTTGCTTCTGGGGGGGGGGGGGTGGTTGTCCCTGGAACAATATATTTTCAGATGGGGGTCGGCGGTGCAATTTCATAAAACTTTTGGGGTCCTTGACTCCTTGACATGAAATAGTTTGAGAACCACTGATATGGAAACATAGGTTTTTTTTCCAGAAAACTGACAGGATTTAGAAGACATTATTTTGTAAAAATCTGGTCTCAGTCATGAATGGGTTAAGACATTCTGTACAGTATGCAAGGCAGCGACAGTGAGGAAGGAGAGGTAATGACACCCTAAGTCACTTTCTGTGCACAGTATCTGCTGACAGGCCTTTCAAAGCTGGAGCCTTTCAACGTGAGAGTATATTTTTGTTCTTTTAACCAATTTTGGGCTGACGTCGAAATTAAAAAAAATGTCTTCAAAATCTTGACAGTTTTCTGAAAAAACTATGTTTCTATGGCAGTGGTTCTCAAACTATTTCATGTCAAGGAGCCCCAGAATTATGTATGTATTTCTCCGTCGATCCCCACCTGAAAATATGTTGTTTGAGTTAAAAATGTTCACTCTGAAAGAATATATATTCCAAATTTGCACCACATTTTCACGACTTTTCAAAAATAGCAGACCTACAAGCTCGTAGCGCGCCACTCGGTGGCGCGCTACGAGCTTGTAGATCTGCTATTTTTCAATAGCTAAAGCATAACATAATGCCAACACCAAAAGGGGTTCCCGCCCAAACTGGGTTAAAGCCGTTCTGAACTGGCACGTGTCTCATTTAAATGGAATACAGTACGGGCTAATATTTAAAATGTCATTTTCACTCACACTAAAAGCACACCAAGAGTGTTGAGGTATTTATTGAATCACATTTTAGTACTTACCCGTGGCTTATAACAGAACAAAACCTAACTTCTCACTTACCCAAGGGTCGAGAAGATGTCTCTTGGTCAGCTAACATATATATATGCTTCCATGCAGTATGCTCACAAATACTTGCTTCTGCAATTTAAAATAGACACTAAATGTCACTAGTTAATGCTTGTTTCAATGATACTCAAGGAAGTTGTTTATTCCCATTGTATATGAAATTAATACTACAAATTGAAACATTCAAATGTGCATGCCATTTTATTTTCTCTAATAATTTTTATCCCACGATTTTGTAACAGATTTTTCACCTCTGTGTCAATTATCTAATGTGATCCTGGGCTCTACACACCTTCCGCCAACCTGGGGAGAGCAACGGACTTGAACTCATGCTTCCTTCATGCCTGAGTGGCCAAGTTGCTCCTTTACACCTGACAGGGGGGAGTTTCCCTGGTTGGACGTAGCGCGTGGAAGGAACACGTTATTCCAACCAGTTCCTTTCCCCTCCATCAGGCGCCCCGGCTAGCCAGGGGGAGGCAGTTTAGAGACCAGGATTACTGCATGTTTTGTCCCCTAGGGTACCTACCCTAGGGGACACGGGGAGAACATGCAAACTCCACACAGAAAGGCCCTTTCACCAACCCCGCCTCGGGTATGGGCACTGATGACGCGGAGGAGGAGACACGCCGCCAGCGCCCACAGCGTCCCGAGCGGGAATCGAACCCAGGACCTTCTAGCTGTGAGGCGACAGCACTACCAACTGTGCCACCGTGCCCGGGGTGCATGCCATTTTGTCATAACAACCTCAATGTGCAACGTTTTGGGTACTGGTCTGGAACTCTAATGACAAACCTAAGAATTAGGATTTATTTCATCAACAGATTGTCATCCATCTCTGTTATTGTTCTCTATTTAATGTTTGGCTTTTAAAATAACACGCTCCCTGGTTAACACAGTTTCTCTGCACACCCTGCATGTCCATGACATTCATGCTTTCTAAGCACATAAAGAGCTTTAACTGCAATAAAATAATGAATATGTCTGAGAGAGTGTCACAGTAGCTTGTATGGCCGTTGTTCACGAAAGCAGTGCTCTGGGTTGTGTTTCTTTGCATACTATAAAGCCTTCACAAGTGTGTTGAAGGCAAAGCTGCTCCTATATTCAATTAGGAGGACCAACCTGTATGAACTGCAAAAGAAGTACGAAATTACTAAAGTAATTCAAATCTTGTCTATAATATTATTCACTCAGCTATCTGGGCTATAGGCTACTGCAGTGGCGTGCACAGACATTTAGAGGGGCACTTTGTGCAGCGCGTGGAACCGGCCGGTTGCCTTAATAGTGTGAGATTTATAGATTGTGGGGCCTAAATAATATATTAGAAGCTTTTTATCAAGAATTGATCAATGTTACCATGGTCCACATACTGTACAGTGTAACGAAAGGGCACATTGCCAAAAGGGCAGGGGTGCTCTAGCACCCCCTAGTGTCTATCTGTGCACGCCACTGGGCTACTGTATATGATGTCATGTCTGTACTTTATGACTATGACAACATGTAGTCCAGGAAGGATCAAGTGTCCATGACATCAGAGACACTGGGCTCACTGCTAAAATCTAAAACCACATATTACACACCCCCAGGAAAGTGTTCTAAATCTTCTAAATCATTAACATATATTTTTTTTGCAAAAAGGGTGAAGTTTCCCTTTAATGGTTTTATTTTTAGATTTTTGCCATCGTCATTGAAACATTCCCAAACTTTAAGCTGAATAATTTAGCAAATGTTGGCTAAACATCATTGCACATTTAATAATTCATGGACATTTGAATTGCACTACTAAATCAATCTTTTTTTTTCCAAGGGCTGTGAAATGTAGTGTGTTGGAATAACTATTTCAAGCTAATTTCAGGTCTTTGCCAGTTGATTTTGTTACCAATTCTCGGAGATACATTAGCAAAATAGCAAATAAGCTCAGAACGTGACACATACGGTCACGTTGTGACCTAATAGATAATTATCAGAGGAGGATTGCGGATCTCCTCGGTTGTGAACACAGGATTTAAAGATGGAGTGCCACAATTTCTTTCCACCCTAAAACATGATCATCAGGTCTTATTGTTATATAAGGAGGAATAACCTTTTCCAAAAAGTGTACAGCATTTGTTAAAATCATGCTTTTATGTGGGCACGCCCACCAGTTCATTAAGTATGCCTGGTTTGCCTGGTGGGTGGTGATGGGTGGTGATCCACCTGAACTGAAGCCTCACCCACAGCTGTAGTTGTATGACAAAGGGGGAGGGGTTAGGGGAGGGGCTGATAGTGTGATGTCACTATATTACTGTTTATTTCATTGGCCCGTTTGACTGTCAAGGGTTCAGCCTCCAGGATGAAACCCTAAATACAAAGTTAATACACCATTGCACATAAAAAACGACTCCAGGGTGTCTAATGAAGTACTGTCACCTCATAGACACATGAAAAACTGGTAAAAAAAAACTGGCACTCCATCTTTAAAGGTTTGCAGCAGTATATACTGCATGTACAGTATACTGTAGATAGTAAGTGTATTGTATTTGTTTAAGGGATAGCGTGGGTGAGTTTGACTTCTTCCACTGCTGAACACGTGTTTCTACAATGTTTTGGAGGCGAGGCAGGTTTAACATAACCTGTCTCCGCCAGATGGGGCAGCAGAGAGTACACTGGGTTCCCCCCCTCCTGCTCCCATCTGGGAACTCTCAGGCAGACTTGATCAATCAGCGGCAGCTAGAGGCGGGATCAAGCCAGCACTGTGTATGCCTTGATCCCGCCTCTAGCTGCCGCTGATTGGCCAGGCCGTTTGGTGGCCGGAGCCCAGATGGGAGCAGGAGGGGGGAACCTCAGATGCTGCCCCATCTGGCGGAGTCAGGTTAGGTTTAACATACATTTCCAAGAAGTAACATATTTGCTGTTTATGAGAATGCCAATTACAACATAATACATTTCAGCATGAATTTCCAGCAATTAAAATCATCCGTTGCCCTCAGTAGTTGCTAATTAACATGTTTGTCTGCATTCTTTCTTTCTTTTTTCTTACGTACATTATTGACAGGGGAATAGAATTAAACGCGACGGGAATAGTCAATGTTTACATCTGTCAAAACATGTCTATAATAATTTGAATGTTGCAGCATCGCAGTGTGTGGAAATGTCCCTGGTACTGGTAGGCCCCGAGGTAGGTTTCATTCCCCAATTCCACCATCCTCTACCCGTGTTCATCTCGTGATGTAGCGTACCGGTATGTCTCATCATATCAGTGAACCATAAGCAATAATGTTCACGTTGATGTGTTCTTCTCTCGCAGAATATCACAAGGCTTCTCATACATCACTCATAGCCAGGGGGGGTCTAAACTCCACCGTGGCTGCTGTGGGGTTAGTTAGAAACTCATCCATAATGTCCCAGGAGGCAGGGTGTCAGATGGTAACTGCACTTTAAGGTACTTTTACTTTTACTCCACTACAATTATGTTACGTCTGTAATTACTAGTTACTGTTCAGATTACACATGTGCATGTGTGAGCGTGTGCAGCTGTTATGTGTACAAGCATGACTAAAAATGTATTTAGGTCAACATTATCACAAGTTTACAGGTGTAAAATAATGTGTGAAATTATTATAAGAAAAGGAAATTGTCAATTAACAAAAAAAGCAATATCAAATGTACATATGGTGTGCACAAAAATACACGTGAAAAATAAAGTATTTTGTGCAAATGAGAGATATCACTTATAGCAGTGAATTCATCAAATATGTCTTCAGTTTCACAGTCATATATATATATTCATATATTCACAATCTGCGTGATTGTACGGTTTTGTATTCCAGCTCACGGATGCGACATGTTGTGAGCTTGTAGATCACACTGATGAAGGCTGGATAGCCCAAACGTTTGTCCCTGTTCAAATATGAAATAAACAATTTGAGCTGAAGTCTTACAATTTACAATTTAGGCATTTAGCAGGCGCTCTTAATCCAGAGCGATTTACATTAAGCATGGCATACATCACATATATAAAAAAGTAGTTATCATGAATCATGCGTAAACTAAGAACGTAACAGTGGAGTATCTATGTAAACTATACATACTATACTATATAATATATTATACATGTGTACTATAAAGTGCTATGACTACATAAAATTCAATTCTAGAGCTGTCTACGTAACAAGCTATAAGTCTGTTTAAAATACTATCTAAGTCTACATAATGTGCTATCTAAGGGGCTATAATGTGCTATCTAAGGGGCTAAGTCTTCGTGTGTGCGACCCACTATCGTTATTTTGATGTTTTGAACGGGTAGCGCCACCTACAGTCAGAGCGCGGTGGTCACATGAAGAGCTTGTAGATCAACAATCTTCGAACTACATTTACTTTAAGTATATTTTGATGCCAATACTTTTGCACTTTTGCTCAAGGAAACCTTTGAATACGGGCCTTTTTATACTTGTAAAAGAGTATTTCTATAGGGTGCTATACTTTTACTAAGGTAAAAATGATGGGAGTATAGTTCTCCCAGCACTGCAGGGTGTGTGGGGTACAGGCGAGGGAGCTGCTCCTGCTCATGTGCGCCCACGCTACAGGGGGCACATGTTTACTGACAGTCCCATAGTGGCTGCAAACAATCACCCGCTAACACAAGTACCTTTAGGGGCCATGCTGTTACATTAATGCATGGGCCCTTGTCTCATTATTCATAGCCGCTTTACTCTAGGGGCAAACTACTGGGATGGGAGAGCCACTACAGTAGTAAATGGATACTGGATCATCCTTAGCATTCCACGTGCTATTAAGACAAACGGGCTGAAGGCTACATGGATAGAGCGCCGTGGATCCGTTTCAATCTCTATGTAGTTCAAATGTGTACAGTATTTGGAAAATACATGTGTACTTTATATATATATATATATATATATATATATATATATATATATATATATATATATATATATATATATATATATATGTGTGTGCGCGCGCGCGCGTGCGTGTGTGTGTGTTTATGTGTTAGAGCATATGCATTTCATGGAAGGTTGTGGGTTCGAACCCTGCCTGGGGTCGACGTCAGCAAGGGCATATGTGGTCGCAACGGGTTCCTAACACCACATCAAATGGGTCTGAGAAGCCTGTCCTGGACGGGCATATCCGGACATAAAAACAAATATATATATATTTTATCCCCATATGATTGCATGATTAAAAAGCTGGAAAAGTATCCCTTTAGGCAATTAATTAAAATGCCAAAATTGATTATGTGAAAAGGCATGATTCAATAATTAGATGGGGCCTTCAAGGACTCTCACTGTGCTTATTTTAAACAACACAGAGCATCCATCAATAACCTTGGAATACAATATATTGATACATGGTAGGAGCGTACAGTACCTATACATACATTAATATTGATGTAAAATGCACTGTAGCTGCAGATGTCTCTATTACTTGTCCGACCAGCCTCCTGGAACAACATAATGTACTGTAGCATCAGTGACATAAATCTCTCCTCTCTACCATGTTTGAGTACTTCTTAGGCGGATGGGCTGTAAAATACGGTAATGTGCTTGAAGGTCTTTTACCCATGGCGTCAAAAAAAAAGGGCACGGCCATAAATGTAATGTGCAAGATGTCTGTCTGGGTTCCCCAAGTGTTTTTTATCGTCACAGGGAGGAGAAGCGGCGCAAGAATCAAGCCCGATTTATATATCATCATACAATAGAGTCGCTCGCCGAAAATTGGTATAATCTACAAATTCAACAACGTGTCGCTTGTAGATGTGGAATGTGACTTTGTTGTACGATTGTGTATACATTAAGCCTCAACCTCCTGCATCTGACTTTGAAACATTATAGGCTTTGTTCATTTAATAGCCAACAATACTGTAAAATCACACCCGTGTGAAGTAAGTGGTGCAACTCCATGTGGGCGTCCCCGTGGGTCCCCGGAACTTCCAGACCCACAGGAACGCGCCCAGGGTGCCGGCCCGGTTCCGGCGAGCTGCCCCGCGTCCGAAACCGTCGAGAAATGACAGAGTTACCATGTGGGGTTCCCGGGGGGTCCCCGGAACATCCAGACCCCTAGGAACACGGCCAGGGGTCCGGGCGGTTACGACGAGCTTCCCCGCGTCCGAAACGGTTGAGAAATGACAGAGTTACCGTGTTACCCAGGGGGTCCCTCTACTGTACTGTACTGTCACTGTACTGTACTGTCACACCCGAAATCTTGTGTCTTACATGAAAGTGTGTCTTCATGTAACCTAAATCACGGAAACTCTTGTCACAATGTTTACAGTGGTAAGGTCTTTCTCCAGTGTGGATACGCAGGTGTAACTTCAGGTGAGTTAATTGACTGAAATTCTTGTCACAATGTTTACAGTGGAAAGGTTTTTCTCCCGTGTGGATACGCTGGTGTGTCTTCAAGTCACGCAAGTGTGTGAAGTTCTTGTTACACTGTTTACAGTGGTAAGGTCTTTCTCCCGTGTGGATATGCTGGTGTGTCTTCAAGTCACGCAAGTGTGTGAAGTTCTTGTTACACTGTTTACAGTGGTATGGTCTTTCTCCCGTGTGGATATGCTGGTGTGTCTTCAAGTCACCTGACTGTTGGAAATTCTTGTTACACTGTTTACACATGGTAAGGTTTTTCTCCCGTGTGGACACGCTGGTGTGTCTTCAAGTCACGCAAGTGTGTGAAGTTCTTGTTACACTGTTTACAGTGGTATGGTCTTTCTCCCGTGTGGATACGCAGGTGTTTCTTCAAGTCACCTGACTGTTGGAAATTCTTGTTACACTGTTTACAGTGGTAAGGTTTTTCTCCCGTGTGGATATGCTGGTGTTTCTTCAAGTCACCTGACTGTTGGAAATTCTTGTTACACTGTTTACAGTGGTAAGGTTTTTCTCCCGTGTGGACACGCTGGTGTGTCTTCAGGTTACTTAACTCAGGGGTTCCCAACCTGTGGGTCGCGAACCCTCGGGGGGTCGTCAAATTATTTTGGGGGGTCCCCAACATATTTTTTTTGCAACTGAATGGCTGGAAAATGGAAATTAAGAGTTTACATATAGTACACATAGTACATGCATACACCTTCCCTAATGATTATATCTGGTTTCAGTATTTATTTATTGTCTCTTTTATTAAGATTATTGTAGCAGTCAATTTATTTATATTGGGGGTCGGGAGGGGGCGGGGCGGGGGTCCCGATACATTGCCAAAGCATTTCCCTGGCCAAAAACGTTGAAAACCCCTGACTTAACTGCCTGAAACTCTTGTCACAATGTTTACATTGAAAATGTTTTTCTCCTGTGTGGATACGCTGGTGTAACTTCAGGTGAGTTAATTGACTGAAATTCTTGTCACAATGTTTACAGTGGAAAGGTTTTTCTCCTGTGTGGACACGCTGGTGTGTCCTCAAGTCACTTGGATGACTGAAACACTGTCACACTGTTTACAGACGTGGGGTTTCCTTCCTGTGTGGTTTCTGGCCGTTTAGAGAGCTGTTGATCGTCGGACAGGATGCTGAGGGGATCTGGCCATTGCTCTGCATTTGGCAGTCCATGTCATTGTGGCCCATCTTTGCGTATTCATGAAGGTAGACCTGAGACTTTAAGCCATATGGATGTTCCGTAAAGCTGACAGGAGCAGTGGTCTATTCTCAGAAAGGCTGCTATACATGGACTGTGATGGGATCGAGTATAGATGTTTTGCAGCCTATGTTTGGACTTAATACTGAATTTGGCAAAATCTTATTATAATGCAATTTCAAACGTCGGGTTAAGGGACCACCAGGGATCCAAATGGACTTTTACGGTACTGTAACTCTGAGTGTACAAATGGAACCAAATGGACACGTATGGGTCCAGTTTCTTTCCAGTTTCTGGATCCACTGAGCCACCTGTGTTTGTGTTCAATTGGGGGAATTGTTTTGTTCACAGCACAGATGACTTGAGTGGCTTACATTTAATTAGCTACACTGTCCAAGCACGCACAGCAAAAGGTCCTGCATTATGTAAATTGTCTTTTGTCATAATTTATCTATAAATGCACCACATCTCTGTATGTCTGTCTGTACGTCTGTAATCCACGTAACTCGAGAACCGTTCGCCCCACCGACTTCAAATTCGACACACGCGTTCCACACCCCCACAGGGAGTGCAGTGCCCGGTGTCGAGTCGGGCCAACTTGCATTGTTCTCCATTAAGCGCAAGGTTACTTTCCACCATTGTACACAAGCAGTAGATTAAACTGACTGCCACCGTGGAAGTGGCAGTCCTGATGTGGATTCACAGGGACATCCCTCAGTCTAGAACATGTGCAAGTTTGACTAATGACAGCCATATTTAACCACCTACTGGGACTCCAGACACTGCATGCCAGGGTGTTTAGTATATCCTCTCATGCAGCTGGCATCAACCACCTCTGCAGAAGAAGTCATGATACTTCAATCCCCTGCACTCCACACCCCCTCACCTAGAGAGAGAGAGAGAGAGAGAGAGAGAGAGAGAGAGAGAGAGAGTATATTGGACTTTTCATTTTTCACTTCTCACTTTAATCCCCCTTGTCACTCTGGAATCCCTTTATCTCGGACAAGCACATGTGGTGTCAGTGGAGCCTAATGAATCACCCGATAGATTCAGTGCCGTGTATATATAACCATCAGCATTTCCCCCTGCCCGACCAAAAAATGAACCTTTTAGCGATGTGTGCTGTGCTGTATGTGTGCTGTGCTGTGTGTGTGCTGTGCTGTATGTGTGCAAATAGAGGTGGACTTCCACTCGATTCAGGCCAGAATTGATATATTCATTCATTCAGTCATGTACAGCGCACTACAGTAGTTAGCATTGATTGGTGAAGACATGTAAATCCTAGTACTTGCGAATGTGTCTGGCAATAAAGATCCATATACACAGAGGGTGTGATTTTTCCAGAGCTTCCACAGAGGAAAGAAAAATAGTTTTGATAAGAAATATGCACTGGTGTATTTTGCATTTTGGAATAGTTTATTCGCCACGCAGCGGTGTGTAAAGGCCTTATAAGGGCTGTCTGGTTCTGACAGACAGTGTACTCAGGATGCAAGTCAACATGCAGAAAGCATTTACAAATCATTGAGGCAGATTAACCCATTTAGGCCTAACCTCGAAATTAAAAAAAAATCTTCTAAATCCTCCAGTTTTCTAAAATAAATATTTTCACGATTTTTCAAAAATAGCAGACCTACAAGCTCGTAGCGCGCCCTATTTTTCAATAGCTAAATTATAACATAATGCGGTTCCCGCCCAAAATGGGTTAATTCCATACTGTATGTGTGGCATTGTCAACTTAAAGGTATCTTCAGTGATTTCACTTATATCACTTTTCTTTTTATGTTTTTTTGTGATAATCCTCCCTACTATAGAGTGTGCTGACAATATAAGGAGTTCCTCCCTGTCCCCAATTCACCCCTGGGGTCAAAAAAGGTTTTGTTTTTGGCTAGAGGGCCCATCCTTCATCCAATGAGGATAGAGAGGGGCCTTCCTCCAATCATGATCAAGCTGATCGGGCCTTGGTGCGTGTGCTGTTGGCCTGTTGCGCGTCCCCCCACTGTAGAGCGTGTGCATGTGCACATCTTGTTACCGGGGCGGACCGGGGTTTTTTCCAAATCACTGAATACTCTAAGCATACTCTACTATAGCCTGGCTAATAAGCCAGACCGAATCAGCCGTTGGCAAAAAAAAAATTGCCTGCCGGCGGATTACGGTCTGGAGAGGCTCAATTGTACGCCCATCCTATATTACAATTGAAAACATGTGCCCAAAAGCACGCACAGGAACAAAAGGCACCAGCTACTACGTCACTGACACGCTGCAACACGCTGCAACACACACTGCAACAACACACTAACACGACACAGCCTTACCCTCCGCGTCGATCCACGGCTATCTCCTCATGTCGCGCCGCACGGCCACACTAGACACCAGCCGCGTAAAAATTGTCATCGCACTGCCACTAAAGCCGGCTCCCGTCCACACTCGCAAACAATATCAATATCAATAATAAACACAAACACGCCACAAGCACCGACACCCCCGCCTAATTTGTTGCCACGTCTATGAAAACAAGCCCAGAAAAAATGCCATTCAACACGCTACTTACAACTCGCTTACAATTCGCGGACCTGGCAACACTGCATCCTGTTTTCCCATTGGCTACGGTTGCTTACAACACGCATTTGCACTGCATCTTGGGAGCAACACAGCTTAATGTAGGGGTCACCGATTGCTGTGCTACATCCCCCTCATGTTCTCACCACCCCGTTCGGCTGCACCACACACACTAACCTACAGAATTCTCCACATGCAACACAGGGCCCTTATTGGCTAGCCCCCTCACATGGCGATCCCCACGCTGCAAAACACAGGGCAGCCAGACACACACACACACACACACACACACACACACACACACACACACACACACACACACGCACACACACACTCATTCTAACTTGGATGGACAGCGCCGCGATTACATACACAGTTTACCATACGTCCTCTTCTGGGGGCCTGTCCGGCCAGTCCGGGTGGTTTTATACATTCCTTCAAATGTCCGGGGTTTCACACGTATCGCCTGTAGTGTATCGCTACGCTCACAGACCATTCACACCAATGTGTATTACAATGCACGTTCAATGGTTCGTAGTGGCAAAACACTGTGAGAGGTGGACTTTCAGCCCGAACCCCGGAATGTGTATTCTTCATAACTCTGCATGCGCTGCACGCTCACACCACTACCACTGGTCCCGACCGCAGATCAGAGAAAGGCTCGCTGGCTGCTCCGCTGTCTGCAGATAGACAGACAGCGGAGAACTATCTCATCATTGACATGCAGAAAAAGTAGGCTGCTGTTTTCTTAGCTTTGTGACTGACCAATGAGAAGCACATTGTATTGTCTGCAAAGGAACTATGTGTCTGTCACAAATACACGTTCTGTCCTGCAAGCCCATGTCATGTCAACACAGACAAGGCAGCTGTGCGCGCGGTGAGTCCTGCAAATTATAATGACCCAATATTATTTCGTACAACCTAGCAAAGCATAACATATGATGGTTTGGAGAATAGGCTGGTCTCTCTTTTTACAACAGATAAGCCATTGCATACAGGTTCTCAAACTTCTTCATTTCAAGGACCCCCATAACTCTGAGAGTCAAACCAAATGGACCCATAACAGTCCCATTTCATTCCATTTCTACAGTATCACAGTTAACAGTTATACAACACTCCATTTGGTTACATTTGTACACTCTCACAGTTACAGACCTGTAAGGGTCCATTTGGGTCCATGTGTTACACTCTCACAGTTACAGACCTATAATGGGTCCATTTGGAACCCCCTCAAGGAACCATGAGGGTCCCTGGATCACACCTTTCACAGCCACTGCTTTAAATAAATACATAACTAATACAGAGCATATTTGATCCATTTATTGTTAGGCTATAGATTCTTTTGACATCTCAATTTAACAGAACCGCCCACGCACGGCACATGCACGACGTGCACGACGTGCACGCGCATGAGCACATCCACATCCACATGCACGCGCGCATGTGTCCTTTTTGGTAATTCAGAATATGGTATGCCTACACAGTTACAATAATGCAAACACGCCAATCGCACAAACGACTGCGTCGACACCTGGCGTGGAACAAACGGGACGAACCGAGGCGCATATATGGATAACAACAACACTACACGCGCGCGCGCGCACGCGCTGCAACACAAAACAGCTGCATACAACGCGTGTCACTGTGGACTTCTGTATCTGTGGACTTCTGTATCGCAACGCGGGGCAACGCAACTCTGGGATGAGCGGGCCGAAGGCCCGCGAAATTCTAGTTTCCTACACCAGAGAACTGGTGTGGCCAATCGGGACACGGTATGCAATATGGGCGGGCTTTGGTACAATGACGTTCAATGCTTGAGACCTTTGACTGACAGTAGCTCTGACCAATTGCGTTAAAAAGAAAATGTTTGAACCCGCTCCCCGGGAAACAAGATCCATACACAGCATCTCCAGACTCAAATACCACACGACAGTGTGATTTGAGTCTGGCCTATTAGCCAGGCTAACTCTACTATGCTGTTGTTTGCCATGGTTTTATTTCTAGAGGAATCAACATGATGCGCTATTAACACAAGTGCCACAAAGCATTTCTCTTGTTTTATCATGTCGTATCGTATAGAAGACATCCACCTTTGTTGTTTTCCTGTCTTTGTCGGATTCTCCTTCGAGTTCAAAAAGATTCGCTGAAAGTCCTAGACAACGCGTGCTCCTACAGTTACAAATACTGTTTATTTACTCAGGAAAAAAGAAACGCCCAAGGACACAATACACCTCGAAGCCGTGAGGAATTACCAACATAGTTTAAAGAGAAAAGTTTCTGACAGGTTTATTAGAGCAACTTGAATCCAGGCCCATGGGTTTAGAAAAAATGTGCTTAACACAAGATTGTAGATAGAACTCAAATGAACCCTTTCAAACCTCACGTCTGCAGCCAAGAGAAGCCAATAGCGCTCAATCAAAAGAGATTAACTGTGTTACATTGTGGAATAAGTTTGTACATCATATCTAGATAATTCCCTATATTTGACTTGGCATTTTTACCTTTAACAGATGTGGACAAACCCTAGTCTTTCTGTCTTCAAACAGAGAGTGCTCTGCCTATGTAACCGGTGTAGTCTGTCTCTCTCTGCGTTGTGTTGAAGGGACTAGACGGACCCAGAACTCTAGAGACAACCTCCGTTTATTCTGACAAAGAATAACAACAGACACGTCTCCACGTTAGTTCTTAGTAGTGCAAGGACAAACACTGTATAAATCAATTTGCAAGTACAATTCTTATTATGTTATACAGAGAAGTCAACAAAGACACCCACCTCGTTCCAAGACGGAAGTACAGAAGGAAGAGGTGGAGGTGTGGCAGGACATTTATACAGGGGCAAAAGGAGGAGACTTAAAGGAGCTGTGACCTCTAATGTATTCCTATACACATGAACCATGGAGAATTAAGTCAGGTAGAAGCACTTATTTGTATCATATTTTGTGTAATTATATAACACTGTTACACCTATACAGTATAATATGTATCCACTTTCAACCTGGCATTATAACTAATTTGTATTACAACATGAAACAATCAAACGTGTTAAATAAATAGCAAAAATATCCGATCTGCAAGCTCACAACGTGCCACGCACAGTGACATTCATGAGCTTGTAGATTGGCTGTTTTTGCATGAAAACGTTGTATAATGAAGTATAATAATTGTATAGCCTGGGGGCTGATAATTGGCCTGTACAAAGCTGGCAGTTTGCTGCTTAGACTAATATAGCTTCAGGAGAATCACTGTGTGCGCGAGGTGTAACAGAAAAACTAAATCTGGCTTTTTTTTTCATCTACTTTAATATTTTCTCTAAGGCTAATAATGGTTAAATATGGAACCACTTTATTTAACAATATTGAATAATCATGAAGCTTTCTCGCTGGGAGAATTGAGAGTCACTCAAGTATAAATCCTCTCTAAACCATATTTAGCCGTGCATGGTTTTTGATTTAATTAAATCATAATCTATGTATATAATAGAATTAAAATTCTATCCTGGATTCCGGGTGAACAATGTCAGAAAAAAAGATTCAATTAGTGCCTTAGCTTGAGATGATCCAGAAATAAATCTGACGACAAGAATAATGGTACTGAAGTGAAGTCCCCTCTCTACAGTACATTCAGATCTTATCATTACTGCGGTTAACTTTAGGTCAGAGCTTCTTATACATGTAGGCATTCTACCTGCATTTGAAAAACTCTCTCAAGCTGAATTAATCCACAACACTATACATATTTTCATGATAAATGCAGGTGACAAAAGATGAGAGAAAGACATCTATCTAATATTAACATTCATCTTATTAATTAAATTAATTTGCGTCAAAAACCACTCATCTCCCCGCAAATCATGTGTCACCAGTGTCACCAGTGAAATGCATGTTGGGACGGACACAGATTAATACTGGGACACACTTTTCCGCGCAACAGACCCACACAGGGAAAACAACTCGGACCCTGATACTACAGCTACTCTTGCGTCAGTCGACATAACTTCTTCTTTGGGGAAGCATCGCGGCCAACGCGGGGGTTGCGTGGCACAGGCACCTGAAAGCCAGCTCTGACAGTTGGACAGGGGCATGTTAACGTGAACACACACGCTGTTTCGACACCACACTATCCGCTCCCTCATCAACCACCGTGCCATAGGCTACATGCACGCTGAAAGCCTGGACACTGACTACGACAGGTTACAGTCCTGCGCGTGGCTGCGTGACACTGAACATCACCATCACAAGTATTCATGTTATGATCCAACAGATCCCCCCTATCACATTACCCACACTGAACATCATTTGCTGTTCATATACAGAACGGGTAAAGACTATATATATAAATTCACCAAGTCTCTGTCTGTCTGTATGTACTGTTGTAATCCACGTAACTCGAGAACCGTTCGTCCCACCGACTTCCAATTCCACACCACCACAGGGAGTGCAGTGCCCGGTGTCGAGTTGGTTGGACCCACGGTTGTCCAGAACCGCCCCAAAAAGGCCTCTGCCCCAGCTCTGGACAGCTAGGGCCCCTGCCCACAGTGCCCAGGGTCCATATGGAGTCAGACTGGAGCTGGCCTGTTATAGCAAAAATATCCGATCTGCAAGCTCACAACGTTCCACTCACACAGTGACATTCATGAGCTTGTAGATTGGCTGTTTTTGCATGAAAACGTTGTATAATGAAGTATAATAATTGTATAGCCTGGGGGCTGATAATTGGCCTGTACAAAGCTGGCAGTTTGATGCTTAGACTAATATAGCTTCAGGAGAATCACTGTGTGCGCGAGGTGTAACAGAAAAACTAAATCTGGCTTTTTTTTCTCCATCTACTTTAATATTTTCTCTAAGGCTAATAATGGTTAAATATGGAACCACTTTATTTAACAATATTGAATAATCATGAAGCTTTCTCGCTGGGAGAATTGAAAAAAAAAGGCCTCTGCCCCAGCTCTGGACAGCTAGGGCCCCTGCCCACAGTGCCCAGGGTCCATATGGAGCTAGACTGGAGCTGGCCTGTTCTGACATCATTCTAACATCTGCATAGACTCCATATTTGGGCATGACTGACAAAGAACTCCATATATGGGCGTAAAAGGGACACAGAATTGTGTGGGGCATTCATTTCCAACTTGCATTGTTCCAAGTAGGCCAGTGCCCAATGGGCACTGCTCTAGAGGCTCTGGACAGGGCCCAAATGAGCCTATTGATCACACATGATCACCCCTAGATCTTCATATATGGAGCTGTTATGACATCACATGTTCTGACATCTGCATATAGACTCCATATTTGGGCATGCCTGATAAAGAACTCCATATATTGGCATAAAAGGGACACAGACATACTAACTGGGTGGGGCATCCATTTCCAACTTGCGTCGTTCCAAGTAGGCCTTGCCCCACGGGCACCGCTCTAGTTTAAATTAATTGCATAACTTTCGTTAGGAAATGTTAGTATTATTATTATATATTATGTTATTTTGTATGTTTTGTCCAGTCTCTGGCCTAAAGAGTCCTCGGAGTGTTGGTACCACCAATATATTTAAAATTCAAGTCCAATCTTTGGGCTATTATGATGTTTTTATTGAATCTGTTTGAGAAATGACCAGCAGGTATTTCAAATATTGTTAATACATTTTGTTGCTAAAATAGCATTGGTTGTTGCAGGGATTGAGCATTGTGCATTTTCTGTGGCGTCTACATACCATACTGTGTATAGGTAATGCCTCTGGCTTACTATATGTTACAATGCAGTAAGATATTTAATGGGGCAGAAATATCAATGCCCAGTCTATTTTTACCACCCTTCTGTAAGCCTGGGGGGTAAAGATGAATGCCTATTCAAGGTAGCTGGAACATGGTTAAAAAATGGATATATCAGATAAAAAAGAAAAAAGGATTATCTAATATTCAGGTGCGATAATCTTCCAGGAAGCCACTGAAATTACATCTTCCAATTTATCTCCCTTTTCTCCACATTTTTTTGTGTGAGTTGTAAATACTGCTCTTGTCAGTCAGACCACGTATTTCCTCTTTCCTACTCGGCCAGTTAAGAAAGAAATGTGATCCAATAACCGAAAATGTGATTTAATGAACCTTTTTTTTTTCTGTGCCCAGTCCAGAAGACCAGGCTGTAGATTATTATAATGAAAACATAGATACAGCAGAGCTTTGCTTTGACAGGAGAGTCACCAGAATGCAGAAGCATGACTAGAAAGCTGTTAAGGTTAGCTTCATCTATCATGGTCCATTACTGCAGGTACAAGCTTTCATGATCAAGGCAATGACCCAATTTTCCAAACTACTGTGCTGTAGTTTGAACTTTTGTAGCGAGGGTAAAATATGCATTGAGTCTGATTCATCAGCCAAAATATACTGTTCCAGGGACATTGGTAATCGCAAAAGCTTAGGCTTCCAGGACATTCAAATCACACACTACAGCAGTCTGCATAACATAATACCCAGAATCTATTCCATTGAGATATTCTGCTGTAATTTCATACTTGTTCATCACTGTCATGGACATGTTTCTGAAAACAATCCCCTGGACAAAAAAAAAAAGAACTGTACTGAATGAAAAATGCCAGACATTAGCTATTGCCTTTTTTTGTACTCCATTGTACTGTGTGTAATGACTCAGACATACTGTAGTGTAGACTATTACAGTGTGTATAAATATGGCTATAACCCATTTTGACCAGATTCTAAAAATGTCTTCTACATCCTGACAGTTTTCTGAAAAAGCTATGTTTCTATGTCAGTCGTTCTTCGATTTTTCAAAAATAGCAGACCTACAAGCTCGTAGCGCGCCACTCGGTGGCGCGCTATGAGCTTGTAGATCTGCTATTTTTCAATAGCTAAATTATAACATAATGTTTAAAACACCAAAAGGGGTTCCCGCCCAAAATGGGTTAAAACACAGAGGAATTAACCATTGAGATGATCATGAAAATGAAAACCATAAAATAAAAACATTTTATGAGCATTTGGTAGCTCAAATATTTGGTTGGCTCTTAGTGCATAGTCTAAAAGCCATGTTAGCATCCCCTACAGAAGATGCTGAAATTTCACCCTGTTGGCCAAAAGGTGGCGCTAGAGAAAACGTATGAGGCCATGCCGTCATGGTCAAACTCAGTATTTTTTTTGTGTGTGCAAAGTTGACATTTTGGCCTTGAAGAAAGGTCACAGGATCAGTTCTTCCTATAGGGAGCATGGATGCATGCAGCAAGTTTCATATGATCCTGGGACGGGCAGGTTCTGAAAAATGGGGCCCAGTGCCTCCCTGCTTGGCACTCAGCATCAAGGGTTGGATTGGGGTAAGTCCCTGCGACATACTAGCGCAGCGCTACCCAAATCGCGGCCCACTGGCCCGTCATGGTCAAACCAATAAAAAATATTTTTGTTGTTGAGGAAAAGTAATTTCTAGCGTTTCTAACCACACGATGCGATCATGCACTACTGAGTTCTACCTGCTGACAAAAAGTGAGCGTGTTGTCGATTTACAAGTCCACATAAGCACAGCTGCAGCATGCATCCACGACGCGTTGAGCAGAGCAGTTGTATATCGGCTCGCGTTCGGTAAACAACACCGTCATGAGAAAGTGAACAAGTTACGGGCACGGACAGAAAACAGCATGTTCAATATGTATGTGAACAATGGGAAAAGTCAAAACAGTCAAAGGATTTCCTTATATCGTCAGCACACTCTATATAGTAGGGAGGATTATCCAGAAAAAAGAAAAAATAAGTAAAATAAAATAAAATAAAATAAAATAAAATAAAATAAAATAAAATAAAATAAAATAAAATAAAATAAAATAAAATAAAATAAAATAAAATAAAATAAAATAAAATAAAATAAAATAAAATAAAATAAAATAAAATAAAATAAAATAAAATAAAATAAAATAAAGCCTCTCTCTCTCTCTCTTCATCCCTCCCTCTCTCTCTCCTTCTATCTCTCTCCCTCCCCCTCCCCCTCCCCCTCCCTCCCTCCCTCTCTCTCTCATCACGTAGTTGTGACGTTTACCGCCCCCGATGTATGTCGTCTCTCTCCTGCCTCCTCTTTAACAGATGTCGCCCAAATCAAACCTGATTTAGCTGATTTATGAAACTATTTGTTTTAATTTGTATGCAGTAATTGGTAAAGTAAAGTGTGAATGAATGTCACTGCAAGATATTCATGATTCTCTCTTGTGTTTGTCAAGCCACTGACTGAAGCCAAGCTGTAGGCAGATGTTTTCAATTATATGCCTATATTTAATTTGAGTATTTTGCCTTTTTTCTGACTTATTGCACTTATTATATTGTTGCACTGTTACTATTCACATTTGGTGAATGAAGCCTGATTCTTGATTTGGAATCAAGTATGTCCATGAGAGCCTTATCATTATATCCTGAGAGCCTGAACCAATTAAGTAGGAGACATATGTTTGTTGAGCAAAAGAGCGAGCAGCTGGGGTTTAACCATAGAGTATATAAAAGGATAGAGACTGAACTGGCGCGAAGCTCCGCCCCCCCAGCTATTCATGTCAGTGGAAGTTGCTCAGTGGCGTTTTGAAGCACCCGGAAGACTGCCGGAAGTACCGTCTCAGAACGTCTACTTCCGCATTTGACCACCACATTTTGGTGGTCAAATGCGGAAGGGCAACCGAGCGCTCAATGTTAAAGCCCAGCTGCACGGGGTTTCCCGGTCATGAATCCACGGGTCCGCCTGTAGTCCCTCCTCCTACCACTAGGGCCCAGTGCTTCAACGTTGGAGTGCCTCACTGGCCCCTTGGGTTTAACACATGGGCGCTCGTATATGAATCGATTCAGGTGCGTTCATCATGGAGGTTAGCACTTCTGCGTGTTGTTCACCGAATGTTGGTGCACAAATCAAGAAAATGCGGAAATAGAGCGTTCTTCCGGTTGCTTCAAACGCCAGTGAGAACTTCCATTGAAATTAATAGCTGGGGGCGGGGCAGTCCGCCCTCTAGTTTATGTATAACTCTATTGTGCAGACGTTCGGAAGCAATGAGGTCCGGCCCTGTCTAGTCTACACAATCTGAAATTGAGTTCTGGAATGGTATCAGCCCTGCGAAAGTCATCCTGACATTTGAGGACACAAGCCTCCACTGCGGAGGAGGCTGAACATCATAATAACAATATATCAGATTGATATAGCGCTTTTCTAAGTACTCACAAAATCACACAATTAACATCGTTAGGAAAAGGAATATAAAATGAGTAAAGCAATAAAAACAGTAATTACAAGGGGGTGAGGGGTTAGCTTGTGGATAGCAAGTGACATTGGTTTTTGATGGGCGGTTTTGAAGAATGGGGGCTTACTTAATGCGGTTGGGGAGAGCATTCCAGAGGGAGGGGGGAAGCAGCGCCTACAGAATCTCTCTAATGAATGTATCACCAAAGAGAATGGAACTGTTGCTGCCTCTGCGTCACCCCGCGCATGACATGAGAATGGAACTGTTGCTGCCTCTGCTTCACCCCACGCACGCATGACATGAGAAAGCTACTGTATGAACGTGGCACTAACACACTCAGCTTCTTCGCCCACTAAATCAATATACTTTAAATGTTGTTTTTTTTGTGGCTTTCGCCTTTATTTTATATTTTTTATGGAGAAATGGGGAGAGAGATGGGGGGTGACATGCAGTAAAGGCCGTCGGCACACTGCCAGACTGGATTACCAGCCAAGGTGCCTGGACCGCTGAGCCACGGCCCAGGCCTAAATCAATATACTTTAAAGGTATATTCAGTGATTTCGCTTCATTCAAATATCACTTATTTTTTATTTTTCTATTGGATAATCCTCCCTACTATAGAGTGGGCTGACCATATAAGGAGTTCCTCACTGTCCCCAGTGAGCCCCTGGGGTCAAAAAACCCTAGTTTCAGTTTTGGTGGCGGGTGGCAAAGCCTTCATTCAATCAGGATGATAGGGGCCTTCCTCCAATCATGTGTGGGGGCGGGCCTTCGTGCTGCACTTCCCCCCACTGTAGAGCATGTGCATGTGCACATTTTGTTACCGGGGCGGACTGGGTGGTTTTCCAAATCACTGAATGCTCCTTTAATGGGGAACTAAAGGCAACTCAGTTATTAATGGTGTTACTGTATGCACAAAAACCGAGACATTAAAGATGGAGTGCCGTGATTTTTTTCTTTTTCTGTCTATGGAGTTGACATTACTCTAATTAGAATATTGAAATGTCTTCCCTGTGTATTTTTTCTTTCTCAAAAGGCCCAATCAAAATGACAGTGATATAGTGACATCACAATATCATCCCCACCCCTCCCCCTTTATCATACAACAACAGCTGTGGTTGCGGCTTCAGTTCAGGTGGATCACCAACCACCAGGCAAATCGGGCATACTTAATGAACCCGGTTGTGGCCACATAAAAACATAATTTTAACACTTTCTAGACAAAAAAAATCTCTCTCCTAGTATGATCATAGTACCTGATGACCATGTTTGTCTTTTTCTTTTTTGGGGAGAGAGGGGGAGGGGGGGGGGGGGGGGGGGGGAGATCATGGCACTCAATCTTTAATGTGCACTTGTGGTCTTGACCATGGTAGCTCTAGAATAGTGGCAAGAATAGTGGAACATAAAATAGAAGTAACAAACAAACAAAGGATCAGCACAGTTCAGACAGTGGCCTCTCTTCTTGAGAGTACAGTACATAGATTGGTATGAAGCATGTCAAGAAGAGGGAGGCAGCATCGACAATCTACTGTATTACTCCAGAGAGGAAGTTATTACATACACACGTTAAAATCAATGTCTCCAAAAGCACTGAATCAAGACAATGAAATGAGACACTTCTTGTGAATGATAACTCTGTAGCAAAAAAGTGTACAATGTACAGTATTCAGATTATTAGATTGAGTTGGCTTGTTTGAATCATGTAGTCAGTATGCCCTTTTCCCGTGAAAAAAACCCATTATCAGAATCAAATCTGATAATGTAATGAAATGTAATTTCTGATGTATTTCCTTTATACAGTATATTTTCTATTCATGTATAAGTATGTTTTCTATATATGTTTTCTAAACACCTAATTGATAATAGCCAACATATGCCTAATGCAATAATGACCGTGATGAGTTGCAACTGCAACCACTCTTGCAGTCATATCATGAACAGTAACAGGTCTATGGATTATGGAAGGCCTGAGCAGGTGCTTTTATTAATTGATTTATTTGACAAAGATCCAGCGTGTTTAAATAAAGAAGTCTAAACCATAGATTGGTGTATGGGTTCTATCCTTGATCAATCTTCATATGACCACCGCGCTGACTATAGGTGCGCCACCCGTTCAAAACATATCAAAATAAAGGGTAGTGGGTCGCACAGACCAAGTCTGTAGTTCAAATAGTTTATTTCATATTTGAAACCAATTGTCACACTGTGGAAGGCTGGATGGCCGAATGAAGAAGGCTGGATAGCCGAAACGTTTGTCCTTGAAATAAACTATTTGAACTACAGTCTTGGTGTGTGCGACCCACTACCCTTTATTTTGATGGGTTCTATCCTTGGAAATGAACTCTTGTCCCTCTCTCTCTTGTCACATCAAAGGAATTTCGAAAAAATAAATGTGAATGTGAATAAGTGTGTGTTTGTTTGTGTTTGTGTGTGTGTGTGTGTGTGCGTGTGTGCGTGTGCGTGTGTATAGCCTATACATACAGTACATACAATATGTTATGTGTCAGACTGCCACCATTTAATATACTTAATGTCCTAAAATCCTTTCTCTCTCTCCCTCCCAATCTCCTTTTCTATCGCTCTGTATCATTTTCTTTCTTTTGTGTGTTTGTTTGTTTGTGTCTTTGTTTTCTTGAAGGTTGTTATTTGTTGAAAATAAATGAACTGATACATCTGTTGAATGAATTTAACTACTCAAATCTTGTATGGGGGGGGCAAATATATTTTTAGATGGGGTTTCGCGGAGAAGCACATATTAATGTAGGTCCTTTGAGAACAACTGCTCATTAACTGAGTTTCCTACACAGTCTACACAGTTCTTGAAAGACTACACAGTCTTTCAAGAACCACGCAATATTTTTTTCTATGACAATATCTCAAAAGAATGAAGAGAGTCTCTACTTTCATCAGTGGAATAAATTAAGTCACAACGATGTTCCGTTCTTTAGTTATTGGCAGTTAAATAAGCTTGTTTTCAGCAAAAACGCTACCTGCACAGAAAGCAGAGAACTGTAATTGTTTTTTTTATAAATCCTATAATATTAGACTAAACAGGCTTGGATTTGTTTTTAGATCACATTATTTCCGGGTGTACTCTTCTTCGGAAGTCCTAGGATCACTCGCAGGTTACAGAAGAGCGCCCTCTATCGTAAACACTGAAAAAAAACATATGACTTACATTATACACATGTGTCAATGGCGGCCTGTGCGTTGGATTGAAATGACGTATATAGCAGTCAATGAGTTAACATTAGGAGGGAAGCCTGAATAAGCAACTATACATTTCAGAAATAAGTCCCAAAAAGAAAAACCCGCATCTACCAATATTTACTAGGGACTTTAGAGAAAAACAAGCCCAAAGTCGCTTAAAATAAGCGGTATTGGCAACACTGCCTACAATGGTAGCGCAGTGAGGATGGAACCCCTCCCACAGCTGGTGGTGGAGTGAGGTGGGATGGGGGTTACATTTGGGGAGGGTAGGAGTTCTTGTGGCATTATTATGCATTGGTTTTCTCTTTCCGCCTAGTAATGAATATAGCTGAACATACATTTTTGAATACTTTTGAATTTCAATGGCCACATTGAAATTATATCTTTTCTTGTAAATTTGAAGGGCCTTAACAATCTGACAAAACGCTCCGGTTGTTTTGATATCCAAGCCAGAACTCACATTCAAGAAGACACATATCGATATTTCAACTTTTGTCAAATAAATAAATCAATGATCTGCTTCGTCATACTGCATTGTCACACAAGAGTAGCAAAAATAGCCGATCTACAAGATCTACAGTGAGCTTGTACTTTGGAAATCACACCCGTGTGAATTGAGGGGAGCTCTTATCATCATCTCATTCCGGCCAATCAGAATTTGCGTCCTCACCTTCGTTATCAATTTGTGTTACGCAATGTTTGTGTTTACACAAACATACACCAAAAGCTGGACATTGGAGGGGCTGGCACCCCTCAAAAAGAAGAATTACGAGTGTGTCTGTGGGTTTTTATAAATATTGAGCCAATTCACCCTTTGTCAAGTCCCGCCCGTGATTCTGCCCCTCTTCGCACCCATTGGTTGCCGTTATGTGGTTGGACAAAAATCCTTTCTCTCCATCCACTACCATTGAAAGAACATGTTTTTCAGTTGCTTCGTATTGATATTCTGTGCATTCAATTCTTATTTTAAACTTGGTGTCAGTAAAAAGGAACATCACAGGTGCAGCACGGTGACTGGGCATATCATGTTTGTTTTTAGTTTTTCTAAAAAATTATGTTTTAGCAAATTCAACATAAACAAGGCGGAACCAGGGCGGAACAAGGTAGAAAGAGCCTGCTGGTTAGTCAGTCAGGGACCAATCAGAAGGCTGACAAACTGCCTATTACAAATATTAAGAGCTTGTGAAACTTGTGACTAAAGTACATTGAAACCGGTTCTTCTTTTTCCATTTCATGAAAAATAATAGGTTTGGACATACGAGTTTTCCACGCGACGATGCAGGGAATCTAAATGACATTTATTTGATCCACAACTCGCTTTGTTATGTCATAAATCTCACTCAAAACAAGCGCCCTCCTAACATGTGTGATATGATAGCATTTCCTTCTTGAGCTTGTGTTCGAAAATGGAACGTTATGGGGGTAACATAATTTCATTGTGTGTGTGTGCACGTGCGTGCGCGCGTGGGTGCGTGCGGGATAGAGAAGGGAGGGAGGAGAGAGAGAGAGAGAGAGAGAGAGAGAGATGGGGGAAGAATGTGTGGAGAAATAGGGAGGGAGGTTGGGAGCTGCAACACAGAGAGTGAGCTTTTGTGTGTACATATTTCCTTGTTTCCAGACCCCAGAGTGAGACAATGCTCTTGTATATCTCTATTGCCACATTATGGGATTAGGTTCAATCTTTATATATATATATATAATATAAAGATTTGCTCTCCACCTTATCCAGATAAACTATAGCCCAGGATAAACAGAGAATCTGTTATAAAACAACCAATTTGGAATTGCCTAGTTCAGTGGTCCCCCAACTACTAGTCCCTCCCTAACATTTTAGTCTAGCTTTTATTTGCTGAATAAAATTGTCAATATATTTCGTCATAATTTTAGTCATCATAGCTTAGTTTTTATTTTGTTTCTATTCAGTTTCCCCCAGTGAAATAAGGTAGGTGGTGAGAATGGGAAACATCACATCGGACCCCCTGACCCTCAACTACTCCCTGTACACACATGATGGTATATACGGCCACACACAGCTCTAACGTCATCATCAAGAATGCAGATGTCATACTACAGTGATGGGCCTCATCGAAAATGACGACGAGACGGCCTACAGAGCCGAGGGGTTGGCACCCTGACACAGCGGTGTCAGGAAAACAACCTCGATCTTCAACATCAGTAAGACCAAAGAGCTGATCGTGGATTTTAGGAAGTGGAACAGGTCTGTGACTTCAAATTCTTGGGGATACACATCTCGAAGGACCTGAAGTGTAGCCTGGCTAATAAGCCAGACTCAAATCACACGTCGTGTATTTGAGTCTGGAGATGCTGTGTATGGATCTTGTTTCCCGGGGGGCGGGTTCAAACATTTTCTCTTTGACACAATTGGTTAAAGCTACTGTCAGTCAAAGGTCTCAAGCATTATACGTCACTGTACCAAAGCCCGCCCATATTGCATACCGTGTCCCGATTGGCCACACCAGTTCTCTGGTGTAGGAAATGGGCGTACAATTGAGCCTCTCCAGACCGTAATCCGCCGGATTTTTTTTTTGCCAACGGCTGATTCGGTCTGGCTTATTAGCCAGGCTACCTGAAGTGGGCCACACACCAAAAAAAGTGGTGAAAAAAGCCCAACAAAGACTCTATTTCCTCCACCGCCTGAAGAAGTGCAGAGTGAGCCCATGCATCCTCAGAGCGTTCTACAGCAGCACCATAGAGCAGCGGTTCCCAAAGTGGGGTCCGGGGACCCCCAGGGGTACCTGAGGGAGTTCCAGGGGGTCCCCAGCTAAATGATAGTTTGGAACCAAATGGACCATTATGGGTCTGTAACTCTGAGAGTGTACAAATGGAACCAAATGGACCCGTACACTCTCAGAGTTAAATTAACAGTGGTTTTACAATATAAATTGGGGTACCAGAGGTAGAAATGCCATTAAATCGGGGGTCCGTACGTAGCCTAATGCGTGTGAAAATCACTGCTAGAGCCGTAAAAATCTTCCCTTATCGAGGGAGAAAGGTGTACAGGTAAGTGGAGACATCTTCATTTGGAAATGAATAATGCTGATCTGCCATCACCGGAGATGACAGGGAGAAATAAAGGCCAAGCTTTCTCAAGAAGTGTGATCTTCTGAGGTGGGAATGTTCACAGGTTTCTCAATTAGGCTGAACAATGTCTGTGACTATGACAGGTTCCAGAGGTGGCTTCACCTCTTCACCTCCATTCTTGAATTAGAAAATACAGTGTGTGCATGAGGGTTGGGGGGAGGGGCGCTGACTGTGGCCCTAAGCAGCCTAGACTGCTTATATAGATTTTGTCTTGTATTGACCAGCTTTTTTGTTTTCTGGCATTCCGTTGCTTGTTATTTGTTTCATGTGAAGCACTTTGGGTTGCATTTTATGTATGAAAGGTGCTATATAAATAACGTTTATTTATTATTATTATTATTATTATTATTATGCCAGCAGCCTGCCCTGGGCGAACAGGGGCTCGTTTGACACTTTTTCACAATTATTATCAGGGATTTGGGGAGAGACTGGAACTGGAACTTCCTTCTCCCAGCTGATGCACGATCATATATTGTAGTTCTCTGTCATAGGAATTTGAGAGTTACTTCCCAAGTAGCCTGGCCCAGCCGCGACTCACTAATTATCGTACCAGTTGCCGTGGGCTCCCCCGCGCCCACCCGCCTCCCAGCTCCTCTGCCCGCGACCACGCGACAGACTGTATCAAATATGAATTACTGACTATCGTAAAAATACAGATACACCTCCCCAACAATATCGCAGTTTGTTTATTTTTGGACCACAATTCTTAAATGAGATGATTTAAGATGACCCCATGTTATTCTCCATAGAGAAAAACGTTTCAAGCCTGTTTTTTCAACTCGCTGTTTTCTGCAAGACATTACTCTAAGCCATATCTCCAAAACTGGTGGGTCAAACTGAACAACCAATATGTCAATTTGAAGCTATGATTCCCTGCTTTCACATGACATGAAAAAAACGAAAATTCAAAAAAATCCAATAGCAGTCCCTCAGTCAAATTTAGTCTCTTGATGTGTTAAAGGAATAAATGTACTGTATTTGATCATTTATTATATATTTTTATTTTTTGTATGGCGGCCTGTAGTAAGTATGATGATGATGAAATAATGATATGTTCTGTCTTTGCAAACAATGAGCTAGAAAGATGGTGCTATGACGTGATGCATTCAATCAACACATCCTCTGTGAGTAGACCACTGCGTTTATTCTCTCAAGTTAACCTTTGGCTGATAGAGCCCAAAGATCATCGCCCCCCCCGTTCTCCCTTTCTCCATCAAAGGGACACTTCCAGCAAGGTCAGGATTTTTTCCCTATTGATTAGATCAGCATCAGTGACCAATAAAATGTAGAGCCAAGGACTGCTTCATCCAATCATTGGACGCCAACAGGTCTATTTCATTTCCTGCACCGTACGATGTGTGTTGAACTTTATGGCTTGGAACTAATTCACTTCTGGCCGCGTTGTTGTAAAAAACCAAGCAGATCGACATGTTTAGCCTTAAGCCCTTGAAACTGTTTCTTTGATTACTGAATCAAAAACATAACACAGGATATTTATTGCAATGTACAGTTTTGTTATGGCAATACGAGGCTCAAATGTATGCTGTAGGTTCTTACAATAATTCCTCATGATGGAAAACAAATTGTCCATTATATAGTATAAGAACGCTTCACTCCTCCTGGCTTCATGTCAAGTGTCCTTGAGCAAGACAACCTATAACTGCTCCCGATGACAGTGGTGGAAAGTA
>NC_136791.1:8019804-8139804 GCF_951216825.1 Electrona antarctica | reverse complement strand
CTGAGGAAGTCAGGGAACACATCATTCTCATTCACATCATTCTCCACAGAGAGTGGCAGCGGTGGCCGAACGGTTTGCGGAGCGGTCTTGATACCGGAAGGTCGCCAGTTCGTATCCCCGGACCGGCACGTTCAAATTACCACCGCTGAAGTGCCCTTGAGCAAGGCATTGAACCACTACCATGAAATGTTCTATGAGCAGGGCCTGGCTGTAAACAAGTATCTGATGCTTAGTCCAGTTACCCTGGGTAAATATAGTAACTTTGCTTTGCCACCTTCAATGTAACCTGACTCCGCCAGATGGGGCAGCAGAGAGTACACTGGGTAGGAGGGGGGGGGAACCCAGTGTACTCTCTGCTGCCCCATCTGGCGGAGTCAGGTTACCTTCAATGGCTCTGGCTGAGTAAACAGGGACTAGTTAATGTTTAATGTCAGGCCCAATGTATTTCCTGGGAACACTTAAAAAATCTCCGCCCCGCAATATAAATACATTTAGATTTAGTTGGTTGGTTGGTAACTGTTGTATAATCATAATAACACACAAGACAGTGTGCTTTATTTTCCATCATCAGTCGTGCTTATGGAACTCAGGGCAAGCGCCTCGTCACCTCATCACTGCTGTGCCAATATTGACAGTAAAGCACATTCCTCTGTGTAATATTGCTTAACTGTTGAGTTGTTGCTGTTGTTTTTGACAAAGGAATCATGTCTATATCATAGTTGTTATATGTTGTTATATGTTATGTTTGTTACTGTATATTTTTGCTCTTTCTGTGAAGCACTTTGAACTGCACTCGTCTGAAATGTGCTATATAAATAAAGATTGATTGATTGATTGATTGATTGACTGACTGATTGGGAAACTGATGGTTAGCATTGCATTGTTTTGAGGCGGCATTCACAAGTCACTTATCAACGTTTTATTGCCACTTAGTGTTCATTGTTTGTCCATAATAGACTGTAAAATAGCTTGAACCAGTGCTGATTATTTAGTTAGGACCTGCTACAGTGGTGTTCGATACGAACTTAACCGGGATGTGGAAACCTCTACTTCAATGCTCTACGAGTTGCTTAGCCATTAGCCAATTATTCTATCTCATCTAGAAGACTCGTACCCAAGGTAATACAAGCCATTCAAGGTATATGGGTTGTAAAGCCAGATACCTTGATTCGTATAGGTTGACCTGTTGGAGATACCGCGTGCGTTGCCTGGAATCACAGGTTTAGAAGCCATGGGAGCCGCCTTTTATGCTGTGCAAGTCTAGTGTTACGATGATGTCACCACTGTGTATATCCATCTTTGGAGTTTCTACATTAATCTGATGTCAGCGCTGGATATCGCTGTTGTCTCCATATATGGGACTATGGGTTATCCCATATATGGAACTCTAAGTGAAAGCCTTCACAACATGGACAATATAACCAATTATTTTCATAATGGACTGTGCCGATTTCTAATTTATGCAGTTGTAAAATTGTCCCAACGGGTTTTATAGGTTTCAAAAGGAAAAGTTTCTGAGCATTCCATCTCTGACGATAATTATTATTACCTCTGGAAAAAGCACATCCAACATCCAAAGGAAAGAGGACACCGTAAGCTACAGTACCCTGCTGTGAAATAGGTTACTCTAATAACATTTGTCAAGTTATTGATGAGCGCAACTCTTATTATTCCAAATAACTGGGCATCTCGCTTTCACAGGTGTTGAAGTGCAGTAGCTCACTGTACTCTGAGAGCTTCAGAGCAACACCCCATTGCTCACGTTGGCAAAGGATTAATTTCATAAGCATCCCGTTTTATCTCGCAGTCATCATATTACAGTATGTATGTTTCCTTATCTGACAAAGGTTTAACCCATTTTGGGCGGGAACCCCTTTTGCTGTTAGCATTATGTTAGCTATTGAAAAATAGCAGATCTACAAGCTCATAGCGCGCCACCGAGTGGCGCGCTACGAGCTTGTAGGTCTGCTATTTTTGAAAAATCCTGAAGATGTGTTGCAAATCTTTGAATATATATTCTTTCAGAGCGAACATTTTTAACTCAAATCTTTGCCTCTGGGAGGTCCCTGGAACAACATATTTTCAGATGGGGGTCGGCAGCCAATTACATATAATCTTGGGGGTCCTTGACATGAAAATGTTTGAGAACCACTGACATAGAAACATAGGTTTTTCAGGTCATGATTTAGAAGACATTTTTTAAAATGGTCGAAATGGGTTAAACAGCTATCCACCCCATGGGAGATAAACAAGAGTAGCTCCACAAGCAATCTTTTATCGCGAGCAGGAATGTTCTTGCCCTTGGCAGTAGTCCACAGATAACGTGATTATTTTACTTCCCCATGTTGCGTTGCAAATAATATTCATGTATCATACTGTCTGTAACTAGGCACGAATAGGGCATGGAAATGAGCGAGGGATTTAAGAAAATAAGAAAACGTTATTTGCACAGGGAATGTTGACGGAACATGGATGCTGGTTTTACAATATCTCCCGGTTTCACACATCTCAGGCAGAGGTTTTCAAGGTTGGGAAATCGCTGGGAAATCGAACACCCCGACCTCCGAGTCTCAGGGCGGACACTCTAACCACAAGGCCACTGAGCTGGCATGACACCTCATAATTAGTAATTAATTAATTAAGGGATAAAAGAGCATTTGAGTCTTTTGAGATGTGGACGAAAGTCATTGCTTGGACGAGCCATTGTTCCTATAATAAATGAAAGGTATTAGTATGACCACCCTCATGTTGTTGATTTCTTTTAACATCCTTTTACACAGGTACAAGCTATACCCAATATCTCACTTCGTCGCCCTCACATGCTCTTGACTGGGCTGTGAATAGCAGTTTACTTGTGAGTGTCTGGTGAGGTGTTTACTAGACCGTGCTTGCAGACATTCCATTTGCACTAGGAAGGCCACATTGTATGTGGGGAAAATGCATGCAAAGCAGAGACAGCTTTCACACATGAATAGGATTACCTAAATGCCCCCCCCCCCCACTAGTTAGAATCCATCTAACTCAGGGGTGGGCAACTGGCGGCCCGGGGGCCACATGCGGCCCCCAGCTTCACTTATTGTGGCCCTCAGGTTAATGTTGGTTTCAGCTGTTACAATTCCACAACATGCAAACATGACCCGCTTTAATTACTTCAGTCTAAATTAGTAGCTCAATGCTCAACACAAGTATAATTGAAGGCATTTGAAATTACAAAAGAATATTAATTTTCAGGATTCCAATTCAAAAATAGCAAAAACACGACAGTAATATATGGCTCTAGGGAGTAGGTGTGGAAATATAGTGGCCCTCTCCATCGTCAAAGTTGCCCACCCCTGATCTAACGATTCCATTCCATCCATCCAAAGACACAGCATGCATGCACTATGCACACTTGCAAAAAATTAGCACAGGATACACTTATAATATTCAAAATTGGCACAGAGAGAAGTGAGCAGTAATCACAGAGGCAAGCTTGCGCTGGGTGACAGTTGACTGGTGATGGTGTAGGTGTAAGAGATATATATTTCTTTTAATCTCCACTAGGGCTGATATATTACACATATTTCATATGAAAGAGAAGAGGGGATGTCATAACTGAAAAGCCTACAGGATGGAAACTGATATGTGAAACAGGCTTTTATCATCCACCCTCCAGATGGATCTGTAATAATCGCTAAGCCTCTATGTGCTTGGTGGTAAGGCCCTCTTGGCTCCATTAGGAGGGTCCTCGGAACGTAAGCTAGTTCTTGAATGATTCATAATCCAGAAACATACGCCTGTACAAAAGCTTTAAAAATGCATGTTGTTGCACAACTGATCTGTAAAAATGTGTCATCTGCTGTACAATAGGGCTTGTGCTATCAGACCGGCACACGTACTATTGATAGTACGTTGTCTTACCGTCCGCTTTAATTCGCCTACAGTATGTATAAGACTTGTGTCATTATGGAAGCTGTCAACATTCTTCTATTAGCAGCAGAAATAGCAGTGGAGCACAACACTTATTACTCTTCCGAGTAATAACCTAATCTGTGTGCACTAAATTGCAGCAGATGCCGTGTATGACAGTGCTTGTTATCATTGATGGAGCTCAATAGGACCCTGCAAGAGCCTTAGAAGGAGCTCGATAGGACCCTGCAAGAGCCTTATAAGGCGAGTTGTGTCACTCATCGGGCCAGTTTTCTACACAGCACCTTCTGTTGGCGAATAGTGAAAGAGCCACTGGAGTCAATGAGCGTTTGTCACTATTTCGAGTTACATAAACCACGTAGCCTCGAAACCCAGACGTTTTTATTTCCAGGGAGAAAAATAAAGTCTGGGTCTGAGTCCACTTCAATTCGGCATAGAGTAGCGCAAACATCGCTCACTCTCTGCTGATTTCTGATCGTCTGCACCTTTGTTAAATTGACACACACAGTCACGCACACATGTACACACACACACTCCTCTCTCTCTCTCTGTCGCTCTAAGTAATTAGTCTCATGTCGCGCAGCTGCGCATAGTTTCTCCCGGCGGATCCTGCCGGGAGCTGCCTATGCCATAAAAAGCATAGGTGAGTTCCAGGCTATAAACCACGTGACCGGCGCTGTTTCGGACCCCTCATTGACACAACTCTACAATAGAAGGCCCTGGACCCCTACCTGTGACCTGGTTTTTCTTCTCCTTCTGGTCCAGTTGGGCTGTGTTGCTGTGGATTCTTCATGGCTCTCGATTCAACTACAGTGTGAAAAAGAGGAGGGTCGAATGAGGCTAGAAATATATGTGGCCGAACGGATTGCGGAGCGGTCTTGATACCGGAAGGTCGCCAGTTCGAATCAGCGGTCCGACACGTTAAAATTACCACCGCTGAAGTGCCCTTGAGCAAGGCATTGAACCACTACCATGAAATGTTCTATGAGCAGGGCCTGGCTGTAAACAAGTTCTTGAGCTTAGCCCAGATACCCTGGGTAAATATAGTAACTTTGCTTTTTGCTTTGCTTTTATATATTTTTTGGTGCCAGTTTCTACCAATATTTTGGAAAACTAAAGCAGCATACTTCTTACGGAAACAAAGTTCAGCGAGGCCATGAGAACAAAATGATATAATTGCAGAGAAAACAAAATTATTCTTTTCAGCTCTTCTTGCACCTCCAAGACAGTTTTAACCCATTTTGGGCGGGAACCCCTTTTGGTGTTAGCATTATGTTATGCTTTAGCTATTGAAAAATAGCAGATCTACAAGCTCATAGCGCGCCACCGAGTGGCGCGCTACGAGCTTGTAGGTCTGCTATTTTTGAAAAGTCGTGAAAATGTGGTGCAAATCTTTGAATATATATTTCAGAGCGAACATTTTTAACTAAAATATTGTCTTCTGGGGGGGTCCTTGGAACTACATATTTTGAGATGGGGGTCCGTGGCCCAATAGAGATAATTCTGGGGGTCCTTGACATGAAAAAGGTTGAGCACCACTGACATAGAAACATGGGTTTTTCAGAAAAGATTTAGGATTTTGAAGCCTTTTTTTTTTTTAAATCGACCTCAGTCCAAAATGGCTTAAAGGAGGACCGGCTGAGGAGGTTAGCACTATATATAATCTACAAACACAACCAGATGGCAATTAATTGCTGGAGAGAGAAAGCATGCAGACTTTGTCCACGGAAGAGTGTGTGTGTTGCCAGACATGGCAACATCTCAGAGTCAAAATATCCCCATTGGAGAGGATGTCCACTGTGACATTCAGCACTCAAAGCTCAGCCGCATCAAGTATAAAAAAAGAAGAAATCTGTCCACAGAGAACTTCCTTTTTCCGGCAAGCCAATTTATTTCTCACGTCTTAGAAGTATGCTGCCGGCATTACAGCCAACCAGACCAAAGTGGTTGGAACTGATGTATTATAGCTATATATGAACATTTTCATACTAGACAGTGCACTAGTACAGCTACTGTATAAAATAAATGAAGGGGGGGGGGGGGGGTGTATAGTAATGAATTGCTAATTAGTTGCCTCAGTGGTGTGGCAGCAGCTTTTCACATTCTTTACCTAAAACTGCACCGATCTGCGTGAAATGTTGCATGCACACTCCCTAGAGGCCAAGGACAAACCTTTGACCTGCATTTTCCGCATCTGCCTTTTATAGCGCCACCAGGAGGCCGACTTTTGTAAAACAAATTTTTTGATATTACTCCTCCAGATTCTGTCCAAAAATCTCACAAATCGTTACACAGTATCTCTATGGTCATGTGCTCAAGTCGGATCTGTCCGATATTTCATATTCCATCCTAATTGGCTATAATTGGCTTTCACAGTTTGCAAGATTGCCCCGTTTTGAACAAAAGCCTCAAATCATGAACGCAGCATGCAATTTACGTGAAATCTTTCACACATTTTCTTACTAGGCTGAGGAATATATCCCACCCTTTTCACATTGGCCTGTTATAGCGGGCCAATGTAATATAACAGGTTGATTTTTGCAAAACACATTTTTGGAACAAAATGCCTCAAATCATCCAATTGCCATCAAAGGCGTATGAAGAAATGGCACCCTTTTCACATTGGCCTATTATAGCGCCACCAGGAGGCCACAACCTGACCTGCCCTGGTGGAGACCTGTGCCCAGAGGGGCACTTTTTCTAGTTTGACAATGTTATACAAGTCAACCATGTGATATGGAGGTTGGGCTCGTCAAAGGCCATTCAAATAGACGAGTACAAGAAAAGTGCTTCTTCCACTATGTAACCATTCCAGCTCTGTGTACCTAACCGCGTGTCAGGGCGCTATCCATGGTCCTGATAGCTATGTGTACCTAACCGCGTGTCAGGGCGCTATCCATGGTCCTGATAGCTATGTGTACCTAACCGCTTGTCAGGGTGCTATCCATGGTCCTGATAGCTTTCTCTTTGACCACTCTGCTTCCCTAATAGTCTGATTGAAACAGTTATTTATTCTCGTAGCATTGAGGTTCAGCTTCATCTGCAGTGCTGTCGAGATCACACACTAAAAAATATATAGACATAATATATAAAACAAAGAAATAGAAAGCAAAATACAGAAGACAGAAAATGAATGAGTTACTTAAAGGGGAAAACCACCCATTTTCAACATTTTACTATGTTATTAATATACCTTAGAGCTGTTGTGTGGAAACAATAAAAAAGTCCCCCCGTTCTGTATTCCTAGAACTGTAATTATGGGGGGAAAAAAATTCAGACCTCTAGTTCTAGGAAACACAGAATGGGGGGACTTTTTATTATTTCCACACAACAGCTCTAAGGTATATTAATGACATAGTAAAATGTTGAAAATGAGTGGAATGCCCCTTTAAAAACAATGACATAGTGACTCGGTAGAGAGGTCCTATGGATATTAAAATGGACTCCTGCACTTCCTGCTTGGATTGTGTGTGCATGCGCGTGCGTGCGTGCGCGCGCGTGCGTGCGTGCCATAACTAGTGACTACAGTAGGGTGCAATATAGGGCCTGTCATACTAGTGTGCACTGGGGCCCGCTGTAACTATCTTGTGCCACTGGCTATAGTGCACGTAACCACACCACCTCCTAGGCCAACATTAGGCGGAGTATATAGGGCTTAAGTGGGTTATTAAACATTACCTGTGGAGGCAGATATTTCCCCTTTTGTTGGCAATACATGTGTTTGCAGTAAATGGTTCCTTGGACCATTAGGAGAGGTTTCATTCATACCCCCCAGGGGGTTTGGGCACATGGACACAGATACGCCTAATGATACCCAGCTTCTCCTCCTCATGCTGTGAGGAGCAAAAACATTTTCAGAGAGAAAATGAGGGTTTGCGGTTATTAATCACATCCTTTCAAGCCTGTGTCATCTTGATTCTGGAAATGGAGAATGCCTCTGAAATGGCCTGGCTTTTAAAAAAAAAGGATCTTGCCCGTCTTGACAGACCAGAGGCGGGTGCAAGCCGACCTCAGTGTGTGTGTGTGTGTGTGTGTGTGTGTGTGTGTGTGTGTGTGTGTGTGTAGCGGGGGGTTAATCTTCTGATTTGGGATTGTTTTACTGATGTGTCCCCTGCACGACACCCGAAGGCTGATATAACTATATATAAAATTCATAACGTAGTTTCACAGAGGAATGAGAACAGAAGAAAGAAGGGAAACCCCCTACTGCTCCGAGTCAATGCATCCCTAATCTCTCCCAAGAGATGACTCGTTAAACAGGGACTGTGCTGTGAGTGTCAAAATCTCAGCAAAGTGCAGAGAAAAATGGCAATGCTTTTGAAAGACATTCCCCAGCAGCATCTTTTGAGTTATGTTAAATGCAAATGGGAATCTGTAAAAGATAAATGTGGAAAATGTCACTTCCATGTTTACAGAACTGTACGGAGCTGTGAGGCCACACAAGGTTTTCACCCACACATAGCTTCAGCATATCACACCATGTAACACGCAAAAGAGCATGCAACACACGCAAGATTTATTTTTATCAACTGGCCATGCAAAGCAACAAACATTAACGTGCAACTAAAAACACCAAATAACTAGCCTGGCATTCCACTATGAATAGGCCTATTGCAACCCGTCCATTTATGGCTATACCCCACTGTACATCTGCCTTTACAATTTTTACATTATTGAACTACTGATTTAGAAGGCATTTGTAGAATTGGCCTCAGGTCTTGTTGGCACATTAGTAAATACTGGGGTCACCAACATTAATAGGGTTCATTTTCGGCGAAGGCAGTAGTTTAAGATATTGTGTTTGCATAAAGTGTTGGACAGATTAACACACTATTTCACATGAACAATAGCCGCTACGGACCAACGACACTGCCCACTGCAAGATGTAAATAATGCGAGCCAAAAGGCATATGTTTGTTGTACACTCTCGCAGTTAGAGCTGGATGAATTAAAAAAGGATTTTACTGTGTACTGACAGTCCTAAAACATTTCTCCGCCTGTTGAATGTTTTATCAAGTTGTGTTAACGATAACACGCGAGAGTTCAGTGGCCTGTTATTGCATAAGCAAAAGTATTTGTGGCTTTTCAACTTTCAAAAACAAATTCAAAATGTTGCTGTGATTCAATGATTCAAATGTAAGAATACTTGCAGAAAGTACTAAAATATGCTTTTGATGAACACAAACAGACAGAGAATAAGAGTGTGTGTGTGTGTGTGTGTGTGTGTGCGTGCGTGCGTGCGTGCGGATGTATTGATGCCACTCAAATGACTCAACTGCCAATATATCAACAATTATTAGATACAATTATTAGATTTTTGGTGTTTTAAGCATTATATATGTTATACTTTAGCTATTGAAAAATAGCAGATCTACATGCTTGTAGCGCGGCACTAGCTTATCTGTTTTTTGTGTGTGTGAAAATGTGGTGCATATCTTTGTTTGAATATTATATTCTTTCAGTGCAAACGTTTTTAACTCAAATCTTTGCTTCTGGGGATGTCCCTGGAACGAGATATTTTGAGATTGGGGTCCCGGGGGCCAATTATATATAATTCTGGGGCTCCTTGACATGAAATATTTTGAGAACCACTGACATTTTAGAAAACTGTCATGATTTAGAAGACATTTGTAGAATCTGGTCTCACGTCTAAATGGGTTAACACCCATTCGCCTAATTTGGCTCGGCTCCAATCAGATCAGCCGAGCTAAGTGACTGCGGTCCTCTAATTGGACTCCCTTCTGTCTGTCTAATATAACATGTGCTTCTCTATTCAGGTCACCCCACCACCACCCAACCACCCCACACCGCCCAGCAGCAGACCCCCACCCCACCACCACCCAACCACCTCACACCGCCCAGCAGCAGACCCCCACCACCCAACCACCCCACACCGCCCAGCAGCAGATCCCCACCACTCCACCACCACCCAACCACCCCACAACGCCCAGCAGCAGAGCCCCACCCCACCACCACCCAACCACCCCACACCGCCCAGCAGCAGACCCCCACCCCACCACCAACCAACCACCCCACACCGCCCAGCAGCAGACCCCCACCCCACCACCAACCAACCACCCCACACCGCCCAGCAGCAGACCCCCACCCCACCACCAACCAACCACCCCACACCGCCCAGCAGCAGACCCCCACCCCACCACCAACCACCCCACACCGCCCAGCAGCAGACCCCCACCCCACCACCAACCAACCACCCCACACCGCCCAGCAGCAGACCCCCACCCCACCACCAACCAACCACCCCACACCGCCCAGCAGCAGACCCCCACCCCACCACCAACCAACCACCCCACACCGCCCAGCAGCAGACCCCCACCCCACCACCAACCAACCACCCCACACCGCCCAGCAGCAGACCCCCACCTCACCACCAACCAACCACCCCACACCGCCCAGCAGCAGACCCCCACCCCACCACCCCACACCGCCCAGCAGCAGACCCCCACCCCAGCACCACCCAACCACCCCACACCGCCCAGCAGCAGACCCCCACCCCACCACCAACCAACCACCCCACACCGCCCAGCAGCAGACCCCCACCCCACCACCACCCAACCACCCAACACCGCCCAGCAGCAGACCCCCACCCCACCACCACCCAACCACCCCACACCGCCCAGCAGCAGACCCCCACCCCACCACCAAACAACCACCCCACACCGCCCAGCAGCAGACCCCCACCCCACCACCAACCAACCACCCCACACCGCCCAGCAGCAGACACCACCAGTGTTGGCTCCGTCTACAAGGGGGAAGGTTCCCTGCTTTCCATCAGGCAGGATCTGCTCCGATGCTCATCCTCCGATGGGGCCTGCACAGACGTTTTTTTAATTATTAATATGGTTTGCATTTGTCGTGTGTTGCGAAGTCTCCGTTAAATTGAGCATATTTTCGAGTAACACGGTCATAGTAAGTAACCTTGCCGAGCCATAAGGCCCATAGGGCAGGAGCCTATCTCCTGTTTCTGTAGCGTGAGGCAGCTTGATGTACAAGTACACCCCCTGGACATGACGCTAGTATGTCACAGGGACTTACCCCCAATCCAACCCTTGATGCTGAGTGTCAAGCAGGGAGGCACTGGGTCCCATTTTTAGAGTCTTTGGTATGACCCGGCCGGGGATCGAACCCCGACCTCCCAGTCTCAGGGCGGACACTCTAACCACAAGGCCACTGAGCACGGTCATAGCGATAACTAAAACCCACACACCACTCGATCCCAAAAGGAACGAACCAACAACAATGTCACTTAATGACAAGCTACATGACACAACGATGGTCTGAGATGTGTTCAAGAATTCTGACAAATTGGACTTTATAACGATAAATGCACGGTTATTCCGCAAATTGGGTTCTTGTAAGATAAACATTGTCAATGTTTCTTGGGGAAGCAAGTTGGAGCATCAGGCTAAGGGGTTAACGTCAACTCAACGTTATCTTCTTAGGACAGGTGTTGTGGCTAGCTATAAAGGACCGCAGGCCTACAGTATATAGCTTTAATACAATATGGCTTGGATATGGATTTTTACTCATTCACACAAGCAAATGTCAAATACCTTCATCTTTAACATTGTGTTGATAGTTACTGCCTATAGGCATGTAACAACGATATATCGTCTATATATATTAATCCCGATGATGTGAATCGATTTAATAAAATGTTTAGGCGGGCTAGTGAATTATGGTGTGTGATATAAAATGTGAGCTTCAATATATATCATATTCCATCGTATTCAAGTGCTTCTGGAGAGAAATGAGACTGAGTCACTTCCAGTAGTAGAGCACTGTAGAGGGGAGCTGTGTGTCTGTGACTGTAGAGGGGAGCTGTGTGTCTGTGACTGTAGAGGGGAGCTGTGTGTGTCTGTGACTGTAGAGGGGAGCTGTGTGTGTCTGTGACTGTAGAGGGGAGCTGTGTGTCTGTGACTGTAGAGGGGAGCTGTGTGTCTGTGACTGTAGAGGGGAGCTGTGTGTGTGTCTGTGACTGTAGAGGGGAGCTGTGTGTGTCTGTGACTGTAGAGGGGAGCTGTGTGTGTTTGTGACTGTAGAGGGGAGCTGTGTGTGTGCCTGTGACTGTAGAGGGGAGCTGTGTGTGTCTGTGACTGTAGAGGGGAGCTGTGTGTGTGCCTGTGACTGTAGAGGGGAGCTGTGTGTGTCTGTGACTGTAGAGGGGAGCTGTGTGTGTCTGTGACTGTAGAGGGGAGCTGTGTGTCTGTGACTGTAGAGGGGAGCTGTGTGTGTCTGTGACTGTAGAGGGGAGCTGTGTGTGTGTCTGTGACTGTAGAGGGGAGCTGTGTGTGTCTGTGACTGTAGAAGGGAGCTGTGTGTCTGTGACTGTAGAGGGGAGCTGTGTGTCTGTGACTGTAGAGGGGAGCTGTGTGTCTGTGACTGTAGAGGGAAGCTGTGTGTGTCTGTGACTGTAGAGGGGCGCTGTGTGTGTCTGACTGTAGAGGGGAGCTGTGTGTGTTTGTGACTGTAGAGGGGAGCTGTGTGTGTCTGTGACTGTAGAGGGGAGCTGTGTGTCTGTGACTGTAGAGGGGAGCTGTGTGTGTCTGACTGTAGAGGGGAGCTGTGTGTCTGTGACTGTAGAGGGGAGCTGTGTGTGTCTGTGACTGTAGAGGGGAGCTGTGTGTGTCTGTGACTGTAGAGGGGAGCTGTGTGTGTCTGTGACTGTAGAGGGGAGCTGTGTGTCTGTGACTGTAGAGGGGAGCTGTGTGTCTGTGACTGTAGAGGGGAGCTGTGTGTGTATGTGACTGTAGAGGGGAGATGTGTGTCTGTGACTGTAGAGGGGAGCTGTGTGTGACTGTAGAGGGGAGCTGTGTGTGTCTGTGACTGTAGAGGGGAGCTGTGTGTGTCTGTGACTGTAGAGGGGAGCTGTGTGTGTCTGTGACTGTAGAGGGGAGCTGTGTGTCTGTGACTGTAGAGGGGAGCTGTGTGTGTCTGTGACTGTAGAGGGGAGCTGTGTGTGTGTCTGTGACTGTAGAGGGGAGCTGTGTGTGTCTGTGACTGTAGAGGGGAGCTGTGTGTCTGTGACTGTAGAGGGGAGCTGTGTGTCTGTGACTGTAGAGGGGAGCTGTGTGTCTGTGACTGTAGAGGGAAGCTGTGTGTGTCTGTGACTGTAGAGGGGCGCTGTGTGTGTCTGACTGTAGAGGGGAGCTGTGTGTGTTTGTGACTGTAGAGGGGAGCTGTGTGTGTCTGTGACTGTAGAGGGGAGCTGTGTGTCTGTGACTGTAGAGGGGAGCTGTGTGTGTCTGACTGTAGAGGGGAGCTGTGTGTCTGTGACTGTAGAGGGGAGCTGTGTGTGTCTGTGACTGTAGAGGGGAGCTGTGTGTGTCTGTGACTGTAGAGGGGAGCTGTGTGTGTCTGTGACTGTAGAGGGGAGCTGTGTGTGTCTGTGACTGTAGAGGGGAGCTGTGTGTCTGTGACTGTAGAGGGGAGCTGTGTGTCTGTGACTGTAGAGGGGAGCTGTGTGTGTATGTGACTGTAGAGGGGAGATGTGTGTCTGTGACTGTAGAGGGGAGCTGTGTGTGACTGTAGAGGGGAGCTGTGTGTGTCTGTGACTGTAGAGGGGAGCTGTGTGTGTCTGTGACTGTAGAGGGGAGCTGTGTGTGTCTGTGACTGTAGAGGGGAGCTGTGTGTCTCTGTGACTGTAGAGGGGAGCTGTGTGTGTCTGTGACTGTAGAGGGGAGCTGTGTGTGTCTGTGACTGTAGAGGGGAGCTGTGTGTCTCTGTGACTGTAGAGGGGAGCTGTGTGTGTCTGTGACTGTGCCCAGGTGATGGTCGTTGATGCTCATTAATACATCAAGGAAGGCAAATATGTTTCTGCACTGTCAAATAGATCTACATCTATTCTAAGATGCCATCAAAGAAAGCTATTTGTTTACATGTTAACTTGAGCTAGGTTCTAAACAAGAAAGCATGTTTACAGTTGCACAGAAATTAAGACATTTTACAGAAATGAGACAGACTCCATGCAGTCACTTTCAGTAGTAGAGTTCTGTAGAGGGGAGCTGTGACTGTGCCCAGGTGATGGTCGTTGATGCTCAATTATACATCAAAGAAGGCAATTATGGGGGGGGGGGGGGGGGGGGGAGAGATAAATTATATAAAATGTATTAATTTTTCTGGAAAATATGTTTTGTTTAAAATATCGTGAAAAATCGTATCGTGAACCTCATACAGTGATACGAATCGTATCGTCAGTTGAGTGAATCGTTACATGCATATTACTGCCCAATAATTTTATGTATTTATTATCCATTTGTAAGAGTGAGAGTGTACAAATGTAAGATAAGATAAGATTTAAATATAAAAATAAAGAGTTAAGAGTTGTGATTTTCCAGTGCAGAGTAGAGGCCAACAGACATGATCCTTACTGTGAAATCAAAATGTTGGATAGTGTCGTAAACCGATGCAAGGCTGCCGTCAGTCTGCACCATAACACTGTATATGATGATGAATAAATAAACTTATGTCCGTAAAAGCTCTACGTCCTCCAGTTTATTTCTTCACACTCTATGAGTATACGTCTGCAGCCAATAGCATATTTTACTAGAAGTACATAAAGGACAACAGCTCTGCAGCTGACTGGACAATTTTCCAGATTCTCTCTCTGTGTCACACACACACACACACACACACACACACACACACACACACACACACACACACACACACACACACACACACACACACACACACACACACACACACACACACACACACACACACACACACACACACACAGCAAGCCACCCCCACTGTGTTGATGACAACCTAGCTCACACCCTTTGGGAAATATGTCCTTGATCCAAGAATGCTGTGTACTGACATGTCTCTAACCTCTTTGTTCGGCTGCATTGTCCTTTCTAAGAAGCTATAATCGTTAGAACCTGCCCAGTGAATTAGCTATAGCTAAGCTACTTGCGTAACTACATTTCCCAGTAGCTTGTGAGTGCAGAAGCTTCACTGCTTTCAGAATGATGCAGCTTTCAAGTGGTTGATCTTGAAGCTTTACAAAAGGTATACTGCAGGGGTTCTCAACGTTTTTGTCCGGGGACCCCCGAAAATGCTTTGGCAACGTCTCGGGACCCCCGCCCCGCCCCCTCCCGACCCCCAATATAAATTGACTGCTACAATAACCTTAAACCATTTTGGGGGCGGGAACCCCTTTTGGTGTTTTAAGCATTGTTATAATTTAGTTATTTAAAAATAGCAGATCTACAAGCTCATAGCGCGCCACCGAGTGGCGCGCTACGAGCTTGTAGGTCTGCTATTTTTGAAAAATCGTGAAAAAAAATTAAAAAACAAAATCTTTTTTTTTTTTATAATTTGGGGACCCCCTAAAATAATTTGGCGACCCCCCGAGGGGTCGCGACCCACGGGTTGAGAACCCCTGGTATACTGTACGTGTACGTCACAGAAAATACATTTTGAGTGTAGTTTGTCCATCACATTATAGAGAGAATAGCCTAATCGTCCATCTCCGACCATGTGTAGCTTTTACACAGATCATGTCACTTGTGATGGTTGGGGTTATGGTTAGTGTTACTGTTAGGTTTGGGTAGACAGTAGCGTGTGGGTGTCATGTGAGCCACCTATTTTTAAAGATAGCTTTTAGTGTATAGCTTTTAAAGTAGTTTGCCCCACACTGAGAATGACATAAAAGGATGCTTCACACTACTGAGCTAAGGTGGTGTACTTTTCAGTGTCATAGTGTTATAGGTCTGCATAAAGAAAACGATAAAATCTGCACACTTCTAATTAGCTCCCCCTGTTTATTTTAAGTACAGGGATCAATGCTTCGACCAAGCCTGGAACTTCATCAGGAGTGTTATAGATCTGTCTTAACTTGTAGCTGTAGCTACCTTCACACATACTGGGAAAAGCTGTAGCTACATTCACACATACTGGGAAAAGGCTGTAGCTACCTTCACACATACTGTAGCTACCTTCACACATACTGGGAAAAGGCTGTAGCTACCTTCACACATACTGTAGATACCTTCACACATACTGGGAAAAGGCTGTAGCTACCTTCACACATACTGTAGATACCTTCACACATACTGGGAAAAGGCTGTAGCTACCTTCACACATACTGTAGATACCTTCACACATACTGGGAAAAGGCTGTAGCTACCTTCACACATACTGTAGCTACCTTCACACATACTGTAGATACCTTCACACATACTGGGAAAAGGCTGTAGCTACCTTCACACATACTGTAGCTACCTTCACACATACTGTAGATACCTTCACACATACTGGGAAAAGGCTGTAGCTACCTTCACACATACTGTAGATACCTTCACACATACTGGGAAAAGGCTGTAGCTACCTTCACACATACTGTAGCTACCTTCACACATACTGGGAAAAGGCTGTAGCTACCTTCACACATACTGTAGCTACCTTCACACATACTGTAGATACCTTCACACATACTGTAGATACCTTCACACATACTGTAGCTACCTTCACACATACTGTAGATACCTTCACACATACTGTAGATACCTTCACACATACTGTAGCTACCTTCACACATACTGGGAAAAGGCTGTAGCTACCTTCACACATACTGTAGCTACCTTCACACATACTGTAGATACCTTCACACATACTGTAGATACCTTCACACATACTGTAGCTACCTTCACACATACTGTAGATACCTTCACACATACTGTAGATACCTTCACACATACTGTAGATACCTTCACACATACTGTAGATACCTTCACACATACTGTAGATACCTTCACACATACTGTAGATACCTTCACACATACTGTAGATACCTTCACACATACTGTAGCTACCTTCACACATACTGGGAAAAGGCTGTAGCTACCTTCACACATACTGTAGCTACCTTCACACATACTGTAGATACCTTCACACATACTGTAGATACCTTCACACATACTGTAGCTACCTTCACACATACTGTAGATACCTTCACACATACTGTAGATACCTTCACACATACTGTAGATACCTTCACACATACTGTAGCTACCTTCACACATACTGGGAAAAGGCTGTAGCTACCTTCACACATACTGTAGCTACCTTCACACATACTGTAGATACCTTCACACATACTGTAGATACCTTCACACATACTGTAGATACCTTCACACATACTGTAGCTACCTTCACACATACTGGGAAAAGGCTGTAGCTACCTTCACACATACTGTAGATACCTTCACACATACTGGGAAAAGGCTGTAGCTACCTTCACACATACTGTAGCTACCTTCACACATACTGTAGCTACCTTCACACATACTGTAGCTACCTTCACACATACTGTAGCTACCTTCACACATACTGTAGCTACCTTCACACATACTGTAGATACCTTCACACATACTGGGAAAAGGCTGTAGCTACCTTCACACATACTGTAGATACCTTCACACATACTGGGAAAAGGTTGGGAAATCCAGTGACTGCATGTTGCCAAGGCCCTCGAAATGCCAAAAGCACTACAGCATTACAGAGCTCCAATTTTGGGACAAATAACAGCCATTACAAGGTGTGGTTGTTTGCAGTTTATTTATTTTTATAGTGCTTTTTTGCAGGGTTTTGTTTTTCACCTAGTTTTTCCACCATAGTCTCTATGACTTTCATGGAGTTATCTCTGCATGCTGTGTTTCTAAACAAGCAATGACAGTACACTGTGCCTTTCCTGCTGGCTGTTAGTTCTGAGACAGGCCTGAGAGACCGATGGGAAGGACCCCTGATGAGCCCTTTACTCCATCAAAATGTGACCAGCCTCTCAAACACAGACTTTTCCTCCTCGGTATAATTCCGAAGGGATATTCTGTGTATAACTGACCCATATTGGTGACCCACAATGTCAATGTGCATTCACAACCTTAATGACTTGACATTTTCAATCACTGAAATGCCACGTTGAGAATAAATATTTTGTTATTTTGTGTTCCATTCATTCAAGTGTTAAAGACACAGAAACAGTAACAGAGTTTTCATTCCTGACAGCTAGCAAATGTGTTTTTGTGCATTCTGCCAAATATAGACAGCTAGCTGCTTAGGCAGTCATGAAGACACAATGGAAAATAAAGTGATGAAAGACTATCTGTTGAAAGAATACAGACAGATTGACTATACAAACAAACGTATGAAATAGAATTGGTAAAGAGTAAGGCAGACAGAGCAGTAATAGCCTATAAGTAATAGTAGTGATACAAGTATGTGTGTGTGTGTGTGTGTGTGTGTGTGTGTGTGTGTGTGTGTGTGTGTGTGTGTGTGTGTGTGTGTGTGTGTGTGTGTGTGTGTGTGTGCACGTGCGTGAATCCCTCAACAGTGACACCGGCAAATGAAAAAGCCTCAGAACACAGAGAAAAACAACTGCCATCATGGCTCACTGGAGTGGATCTTTCTGTTAAAACCTTTTAATACACGTTTGAAGGACCATGATAATGATCATTTAACCATTCCAGAATCAAAGACCAGCGGTTATTCGATTTGCAGGCACATCAAAAACATGTATTTTACCTTTTTTTAATTCTTACTTTTTTTCTGGTCTCTTGCTTGACTCTTTTTGATAAATAATTTAAGTTTTTACAAGACCTGCTGAATATTAATGAATCTCTCTCTCTCTCTCGCTTGTTTAATTTATGCCCCATGGTATTATGGCATCACACGCCAAAAATAGCAGATCCACAAGCTCACAAAGCATTGTGAGCTTCTAGAGCGACATGCCACTCCATCATGAAACATGAGCTTCTAGAGCAACATGCCACTCCCTCATGAAACATGAGCTTCTAGAGCGACATGCCACTCCATCATGAAACATGAGCTTCTAGAGCGACATGCCACTCCATCATGAAACAAACAGCTTCTAGAGCGACATGCCACTCCATCATGAAACATGAGCTTCTAGAGCGACATGCCACTCCATCATGAAACATGAGCTTCTAGAGCGACATGCCACTCCATCATGAAACATGAGCTTCTAGAGCGACATGCCACTCCATCATGAAACATGAGCTTCTAGAGCGACATGCCACTCCATCATGAAACAAACAGCTTCTAGAGCGACATGCCACTCCATCATGAAACATGAGCTTCTAGAGCGACATGCCACTCCATCATGAAACAAACAGCTTCTAGAGCAACATGCCACTCCATCATGAAACAAACAGCTTCTAGAGCGACATGCCACTCCATCATGAAACATGAGCTTCTAGAGCGACATGCCACTCCATCATGAAACAAACAGCTTCTAGAGCAACATGCCACTCCATCATGAAACAAACAGCTTCTAGAGCGACATGCCACTCCATCATGAAACATGAGCTTCTAGAGCGACATGCCACTCCATCATGAAACATGAGCTTCTAGAGCGACATGCCACTCCCTCATGAAACATGAGCTTCTAGAGCGACATGCCACTCCATCATGAAACATGAGCTTCTAGAGCGACATGCCACTCCATCATGAAACATGAGCTTCTAGAGCGACATGCCACTCCATCATGAAACATGAGCTTCTAGAGCGACATGCCACTCCATCATGAAACATGAGCTTCTAGAGCGACATGCCACTCCATCATGAAACATGAGCTTCTAGAGCGACATGCCACTCCATCATGAAACATGAGCTTCTAGAGCAACATGCCACTCCATCATGAAACATGAGCTTCTAGAGCGACATGCCACTCCATCATGAAACATGAGCTTCTAGAGCGACATGCCACTCCATCATGAAACATGAGCTTCTAGAGCGACATGCCACTCCCTCATGAAACATGAGCTTCTAGAGCGACATGCCACTCCATCATGAAACATGAGCTTCTAGAGCGACATGCCACTCCATCATGAAACATGAGCTTCTAGAGCGACATGCCACTCCATCATGAAACATGAGCTTCTAGAGCGACATGCCACTCCATCATGAAACAAACAGCTTCTAGAGCGACATGCCACTCCATCATGAAACATGAGCTTCTAGAGCGACATGCCACTCCATCATGAAACATGAGCTTCTAGAGCGACATGCCACTCCATCATGAAACATGAGCTTCTAGAGCGACATGCCACTCCATCATGAAACATGAGCTTCTAGAGCGACATGCCACTCCATCATGAAACATGAGCTTCTAGAGCGACATGCCACTCCATCATGAAACATGAGCTTCTAGAGCGACATGCCACTCCATCATGAAACATGAGCTTCTAGAGCGACATGCCACTCCATCATGAAACATGAGCTTCTAGAGCGACATGCCACTCCATCATGAAACATGAGCTTCTAGAGCGACATGCCACTCCATCATGAAACATGAGCTTCTAGAGCGACATGCCACTCCCTCATGAAACATGAGCTTCTAGAGCGACATGCCACTCCATCATGAAACATGAGCTTCTAGAGCGACATGCCACTCCATCATGAAACATGAGATTCTAGAGCGACATGCCACTCCATCATGAAACATGAGCTTCTAGAGCGACATGCCACTCCATCATGAAACATGAGCTTCTAGAGCGACATGCCACTCCATCATGAAACATGAGCTTCTAGAGCAACATGCCACTCCATCATGAAACATGAGCTTCTAGAGCGACATGCCACTCCATCATGAAACATGAGCTTCTAGAGCGACATGCCACTCCATCATGAAACATGAGCTTCTAGAGCGACATGCCACTCCATCATGAAACATGAGCTTCTAGAGCGACATGCCACTCCATCATGAAACAAACAGCTTCTAGAGCGACATGCCACTCCATCATGAAACATGAGCTTCTAGAGCGACATGCCACTCCATCATGAAACATGAGCTTCTAGAGCGACATGCCACTCCATCATGAAACATGAGCTTCTAGAGCGACATGCCACTCCATCATGAAACATGAGCTTCTAGAGCGACATGCCACTCCATCATGAAACATGAGCTTCTAGAGCGACATGCCACTCCATCATGAAACAAACAGCTTCTAGAGCGACATGCCACTCCATCATGAAACAAACAGCTTCTAGAGCGACATGCCACTCCATCATGAAACAAACAGCTTCTAGAGCGACATGCCACTCCATCATGAAACAAACAGCTTCTAGAGCGACATGCCACTCCATCATGAAACAAACAGCTTCTAGAGCGACATGCCACTCCATCATGAAACAAACAGCTTCTAGAGCGACATGCCACTCCATCATGAAACAAACAGCTTCTAGAGCGACATGCCACTCCATCATGAAACAAACAGCTTCTAGAGCGACATGCCACTCCATCATGAAACAAACAGCTTCTAGAGCGACATGCCACTCCATCATGAAACAAACAGCTTCTAGAGCGACATGCCACTCCATCATGAAACAAACAGCTTCTAGAGCGACATGCCACTCCATCATGAAACAAACAGCTTCTAGAGCGACATGCCACTCCATCATGAAACAAACAGCTTCTAGAGCGACATGCCACTCCATCATGAAACAAACAAACAAAGTACCACAAAGACACTCTGGGGGCGAGGTCGTGTGCACGCATCCGCCTGGGTGGCGGCCGACTGCTGGGCGAGTGCTGGTGCTTTGGCATGGGGGTCAGATCAACATATGGAATGAATTCTGTAGCTGTAGCTGGCCATATATGGAGCATGTCTTGAGAGCATGTCTTGAGTGTCTTGAGTTTGATGAGGTCAGATCAACATATGGAATGTCAGAACAGGTCAGCTCCATTATATGGAGATCTAAGGGTGGCAGCGGGGGCAGTGTCTTGAGTGTACAGGGTTTGATGAGGTCTGGCCATATATGGAGCGTGTCTTGAGTGTACAGTGTTTGATTAGGTCAGATCAACATATGGAATGTCACAACAGGTCAGCTACATATACGGAGATCTAAGGGTGGCAGCGGGGGCAGTGTCTTGAGTGTACAGGGTTTGATAAGGTCAGATGAGGTCAGATCAACATATGGAATGATTTCTGTATTGGCCATATACGGAGCGTGTCACGAGGTGTGACGGACAGACTGACTGACAGACAGGTTTTCATAGTAGCCTAAACAACAACCAGCCCAGTTAGGGCTCAGGTAGGGTCGCCCGACCCTACCTGGGCCCTAACTGGGCTTCATTTTCAGGCCTGTTGAGAACTCTAGTTTTGTCGTGATCTTCATATATGGAGACCAGACGGCCATATATGGTCGGACTGACGGCCATATATGGTGGCGAGGCGTGACAGACCGACGGCCATATATGGTGGCGTGACGGACGGACTGACAGGTCAATACATCTGTCTTCTTGGATCCACATCCCTTCTGTTGACCTGTTTCTTTTGTCTTCTATACAGTAGTATACCCTGTGTTTCTTTTTCTTTTATGTTTCATCCTTATAACTTTTTTTATTCAGCACACTGCACATTATTTAATCCATTTTGGGCGGGAACCCCTTTTGGTGTTTTAAACATTGTTATAATTGAGCTATTGAAAAATAGCAGATCTACAAGCTCATAGCGCGCCACCGAGTGGCACGCTACGAGCTTGTAGGTCTGCTATTTTTGAAAAATCGTTAAAATGTGGCGCAAATCATTGAATATATATTTCAGAGCGAACATTTTTAACTAAAATATTTGCTTCTGGGGGGGTCCCTGGAACTACATATTTTGAGATGGGGGTCCGTGGCCCAATAGAGATAATTCTGGGGGTCCTTGACATGAAAAAGGTTGAGCACCACCACAAGACATAGAAACATGGGTTTTTCAGAAAAATGGATTTAGAAAAATGGATTTTTTTTAATCGACCTCAGTCCAAAATGGGTTAACTGTGATCTCTCTCTCTCTCTCTCTCTCTCTCTCTCTCTCTCTCTCGTTAACTGAGACTTCATTCCTCCTGACACGTTAACAATGAACCCCCCGCCATCTTGTGGTTACTAATAGCAGCCCTTGGGTCTAAGTGTGAACAGCGGCCTACTGCATTGTAGCACTTACACTTAGGAATGACAAAGGGAAAACATCAAGATGTCATTTCCCTCCAGATAGTTTTTGTTGTTGTTGTTGTTGTTGTAGTTCAAGTCAGTCAAATGAGCTCCTGTGCAAAGAGCACATTAGGTCGTATTCGATCGAATTTAGAGTTTCTTGTCATGGTCCGAGTTCGACTCCAATATCACCAAAAACATTTAAAGCGGCATCACATCTACCGCAGCGGTTCAATAACTAAAAAAACATCGCATGGATGCACCTGGGACGTATCCTCAGTGATGTATCCTGAGGTCAACGGGGTTTCGGGTCTCTCAACATCATACCCCTCACTCAGGCGACCCAGCCGGGAGTGATCAAGTCCCGACTTACGTCCCAGTATGCTACCCTCAATCAGTCCCACTAGGGAAAAACCAGGGGCACACAATCCGTTGGAACTACTCCAGAACTACTCTGCCAGGGCTGGGAGGTACACTTCTGGCGCATAACCTTTTCCGGGATGAGGGCCCACTTGAAAATATTGTGTATATATTGTGTATATAAGTGTTTGCGGCGCAACCAGCTGAGTGGTCAGATGTGAATATACCCAGGTTGCATATGTGCTATAGTTAGGTCGTTGCTGGCAATTGCTAGGATCTAATAGGTGGTTGTTAGTGTAAAGCAGTGGTTGCTATGGTCTAATAGTTGGTTGCTATGTACTGTAGGGTATAACAGGTGGTTGCAAAGTAAAACAGGTGGTTACTCAAACACCCCATCATATACTGTACGTCCATTCACTTTCAAACTCCATGTTAGGTTAATTGAAAACGCCCATCCCTGCTTATGGACGGTGACTGATATTGGCCTCTAATGAATGGGGAGACCTTCATATCCCAAAGGTCGATTTGAATCATTAACGCAGGTGAATGGTAATTTAATTGAATGCTGGTGAGGCCAGTGAAGATTCACACACCTCTAGGAAGAGTTCGGAAGCATAACTCCCTGCAGAAGAACGAGAGGAGCAGGAGCAGGTGATAAATAATAAGCAGCAGAACACTGGAAGTGGCCCCTAAAACATTTTAACGTACTCTTCTGGAATTGAATTAGACTGTGTTCCACAAATGCTTTTTTCAAATGACAAAAATGATGGTTTGGCAAACTACCATACATCTCAAACATTTTCATGTCAAAGACCTCAACATCTAAAAAGTATATTTTTATTTGCCTGATCTTCAAGCTCAGATCTACATTCTATAACACATTATACACGACACAATGTGAACTTGTAGATAAGCTATCGCAGAGATTTAAAATGATTGTGAAATTGACCGTCATACAGTCTGAGTTAGCTCTGTAGTGTATACATAGAGGGCAGTATTATGCGTGTCTTAAGTACCAGGTCTTATTACTTAACTTAAGACCTGGAGGCGTGATAAATGCCATCTGGCTATTCTGAGTGGCCAAACAGCATTGACCACGCCTCCATGTCTTAAGTTAAGTAATAAGACCTGGTACTTAAGACACGCATAATACTGCCCAGACTGTTTCTTTCAAAACAAGCTGTGTTCCCTCAAAATTCAGATGCTGGGATGCAAGTGGTTAAAGGAACTACAACACGCATTTTAAAACTGTTTTTAATATTTAATATCACATCGTTTATATCCCTCAAATATATTTCTAAGGATAAAAAGAGAAGGATCGGGGGCACACAAGGTTAAAAAATGAGGAACGCCTTTATTGCATTAAAAGGCAACTGCCAACATGTTTTTCGACCTAACAGGTCTTCATCAGGTCAGGTCATTCAATAAAGGCGTTGTTTTTTAACCTTGTGTGCACGGATCCTTCTCTTTTTATCATGTATTGATCCCGTGTTTTGATCTGTGTGAGCACCTTTTTATCATTATCACATCCTGCTACCTCCATTGAGCACCTGGTTAGTTCCTCTTGTTTCTCTATATTTCTAATGGTTTGAGCCTCTGATGCTGTATAACCAGTCCATGTCATTTCTGGCTTCTGAAGCAGTTTTAGCTGCAGTACCACAATGTCCTGAGGTGGTGGGGGGCACTGATATGCAAATTATTATATATTTGAGTCAATATAATACTGCTAGATAAACCCAGGCTCGTTTCCATTCCATGCTAGCTTGGAAAATCAACAATGGCGGACATTGTAAACAAAGTGGAAATAAAAATGTGGAACTGAAGACTGAGGAGGGGGAGGAATTATACAAAGTAGGGTGATACAGATGACATCATGCGTAGTCGCGTACGACCAAATCAGTTGAGCTGTTCCTGAGAGCAATTTTCATGAAAGCCCCTACAGTATAGGATGAGAAAGCCTGATTGTTCAAAATCGCATATTTGTGGGGATAGAAAGCACATAGGAGCGCAAAAACACCAACATTTTTTTAAAGTTAAATTTCATGTTGTAGCCATGGGACCTTTTAACACTTTGATTGCTGGAAGATCTCAACAGGCCTATTTGGATGTTGCTGCCATTTAACATTGCACAAAGGCCTTGTTCGGGGGCCCACAGTAAAATGTTCTCTTATAGCGAGAATCACACGCCTACATCAAAAGAAAGCTGAACTTGTCCACTTCAATTAAAAAAATACATTTTGATTTTACCATGTTCCATTCTGGAGATATTGACCTTTTTGCAACACCTGCATTTGCCTGGAAGTGGTTATCTTGAACAGCGAGCAGAGTTATGGATGGTTTAAAGTCAGAGACATTGACAGGCAGATATAAAATTGAACCCAATAAATATCCTATACATCCTATACACCGAATGAAAGCCCTGAATGTGTACTTTTACGAGGAAAAGAGTAAACATTGATCCCATGTACAGTTAGACAGTAATTGGTTATTGAATGCAGCTTGTGCCCACCAGATAACTTCAGAGAAGACATGGACGTGAACTCCTCAATATTCACAAAATAAGGCCTATAGCGACATATAAATACTATATACCGTATGAAACAGAAGACTCTCTGCTTTCATAAGAAAAAAACTTCTACTGTAGTAATAATAAAAATCACACCCATGTGAAGTGAGTGGTGCAACTCTGTCCCATATTCTGTTCTCTGCTTATTCAATACAGCTCGCTATATACGGACTGAGGCAGAAAGTCATGTAAACCTTTTATTTACAGTTTGGTCTGTAAACTTCTACTGTAATAATAAAAATCACACCCCTGTGAAGTGAGCGTTGCAACTGTTCTGTACTTCTCTACAGTTGCACCGCGCAACTGTAGAGAACAGTTGCACCGCTCACTTCACAGGGGTGTGATTTGTATTATTACAGTAGAAGTTTACAGACCAAACTGTAAATAAAAGGTTTACATGACTTTCTGTCTCAGTCCGTATATAGCGAGCTGTAGTGAATAAGTACAGAACAGTTGCAACGCTCACTTCACAGGGGTGTGATTTTTATTATTACAGTAGAAGTTTACAGACCAAACTGTAAATAAAAGGTTTACATGACTTTCTGCCTCAGTCCGTATATAGCGAGCTGTATTGAATAAGCAGAGAACAGAATATGGGACAGAGTTGCACCACTCACTTCACATGGGTGTGATTTTTATTATTACTACAGTAGAAGTTTTTTTCTTATGAAAGCAGAGAGTCTTCTGTTTCATACGGTATATAGTATTTATATGTCGCTATAGGCCTTATTTTGTGAATATTGAGTTCGGGTCCATGTCTTCTCTGCAGTAACAGTTATATCTGGTGGGCGCAATGTGCAATGTAACCAATTTATGACAAACTGTACATGGGATCAATGTTTACTCTTTTCCTCGTAAAAGTACACATTCAGGGCTTTCATTCGGTGTATAGGATGTATAGCATATTTATTGTGTTTATTGTTATATCTGCCTGTCAATGTCTGACTATAAACCTTCATAACTCTTTGCTTTCTTAGATGATGATGATGATTGCCTCATTGTCTTGATCGCAAAACATTGGGGGGGGGGGGTTCATGGGCACATTGGGCAGCAAAAGTCTTGATCCGTACGGCTATAAAAAGTCCCATTCCACCGTTCGGTTCAGAACTATAGTATAACGGTGAGACGCGTTGTCATCATCAGCTGATTTTGTTTTTCAAGCTAGTGAAGTATATTTACTAACAAGAGAACATGCCTGGGCATGCAGGTTGGAGGCGATGGAGGAAAAAAAAAGATTCCCCCGGCTGTGATGTCAACGACAACGGATCACAACACCACGGTTTAGGACGCGGAAAAGTTCGTTATACATTACACCCGGGTCGATTACGTCCCCGATGCGTTCATTGCGGTCTTATCACTACAATTATAATGAATAAAAAAGCGTTACAATCACACGTCCGAGCGATCTCCGATTATGACGGTTCTGCATGGCGATACGTGATCCACCAACGGCACACTGTCTTGTCGTGGCGGCCCCTCGATACTGTGGTTAGTTCGTAGTATTGTAGGCTCGGGGATCGTTTGGTCGCTACAGTATGAAGAAGGAAACATGCATCTGTCCATGTGTGTTGCAGACGCAATGCAATGCCGATCGGTTGTTTTTTTCCGAGAGACAGAGCCAGCCAGGACAGAGCCCCCATCTCGCAAGGCTCCTCCTGCAGGAGAAACAGGAGGGGAGGGGGGAATCGAGTAGTATAGTGTTGTGTGAAAGCCAATAGCTGGAGGAAAGCCTGGTGAGGCGAGGTTAGGTGAAATTTGATTCTTTTCATACACCGACTGGATCATTCCATGGGCGCGCATGGGCGCGTCCATTTTAGACTGGCTTAGTGGCTTCTACACGTAAAGCGGCCCGCCCTCCTGTTTTCAGGATGGGAGGGGTTTTTTTTTTTTTTGGGTTTTTTTCTGATCACGTGAGCGGGACTAAGCAACAATGATAGGGCGATGGTTCTTCATTGTCCGGGTGGGTAAAAAGATGAATGAAAGTATGCTATAAAAAAGTGATTGAAACGTATTGATACGTGATCCGCACCCGACGTTTGATTAATTGATAACGTATTGATACGCGATTCGCGTCGGCTGTGTTAAGAATAGTGGCATTTTAAGAGTTTTAACCCATTTAGATCTGAGGACGATTCTAATATGTTGTTCCAGGGAGCTTTGCTTTACATTTTGCACTACATTTTTTTTCATGATTTTTCAAAAATAGCAGACCTACAAGCTCGTAGCGCGCCACGAGTGGCGCGCTACGAGCTTGTAGGTCTGCTATTTATCAATAGCTAAAGTATAACATAATGCTTAAAACACCAAAAGGGGTTAAGCATTATTTTGATTATGGTGATAATATAGTAATATGTATGTTTCTATGGTTCCATCCATGCAGCGGTGCAGGACCAGCAGCTGACTGAGGGACTGTGTGGGTCAGTGAGTGGTCACTGCTGTGCTGGTCAATGTGTACAGTGGGAATCAAAGCGAGAAATAAGATACCCGCCTCACAGAGTTTGATTAATCGGAAGGACGGGGGCGATATTAACCCATTTTGACCTGAGATCAGATTAAAAAAAATTCTTCTACATCCTGACAGTTTTCTGAAAAAGCTATGTTTCTATGTCAGTCGTTCTTCGATTTTTCAAAATAGCAGACCTACAAGCTTGTAGCGCGCCACTCGGTGGCGCGCTATGAGCTTGTAGATCTGCTATTTTTCAATAGCTAAAGCACAACATAATGCTAACATCAAAAGGGGTTCCCGCCCAAAATGGGTTAAATATTTATGGGATGAAGCTTTGTTTCAATAACTTCACAAAAAAAGAAAAAATTATTCTCTGTCATCAATCTATGTCATTCATTTCTCCGAGGACCGCTCACTTTCACTTTGGAGGCATGAGGAACTGGGCTGTATAGATTTCTATCTGAAATCAGTAGGGGAGAAGTCGAAATCGATAGCAGGGTTTGCTTCCTGCAAAGTGGAGAATAAAAAGACCTGAGTGGCAGCAGTCAGATCCACAGGCTAACCCATTTTGTGAGGACCCCTTTTGGTGTTAGCATTGTTATGCTTTAGCTATTGAAAAATAGCAGATCTACAAGCTCATAGCACGCCACCGAGTGGCGCGCTACGAGCTTGTAGGTCTGCTATTTTTTGAAAAATCGAAGAACGACTGACATAGAAACATAGCTTTTTCAGAATACTGTCAGGATGTAGAAGACATTTTTAGAATCTGATCTCAGGTCAAAATGGGCTAAACAGACGAGACAAAAAGTGGGACAGAAACATATATGCATCAATGATCCGTTTCTCTTGCACATTTTTTGTATGGTTACAAACGTTGCTAATTGGAAAATACCAAACATTGTATTTTGTGGTAATATGATTCATATCTCGTAAAATGCGTTTGTTATAACCACAACTGTGTACTAATTATAAAATATACACAGATGTAAAATATACACTTTTTTAAAAAATAGGCTTTTTGTTAATATAGGCACAATTCTGAATGTACATACATTTACAATGGGGATAATGATGAATGACAACTCAAAACTTAGCGGCAGGCATATGGACGAATGCGAGATATGAAATGTATAATGGAATGAATGCAGTCAGACATATTGTACGAAGGAAGGCAAGGAATGACATGAAATGGAATGAATTCTTGACCATTCCCCATTTTCATTTCCCGCAGCCCAGGCTAAAGAAGATATACTGGACATTTATAGCACAAATCATGAACTGTAATTACAACCATTTCAATATTGCTTGGCAGGCTTATGGGGGTGTGAGCTGAAGAGAGAGCTGAATACTGTATTTCATATTTTTTATATCTAGCCTTAACCCATTTTGGGGCGGGAACCCCTTTTGGTGTTAGCATTATGTTATGCTTTAGCTATTGAAAAATAGCAGATCTACAAGCTCATAGCGCGCCACCGAGTGGCGCGCTACGAGCTTGTAGGTCTGCTATTTTTGAAAAGTCGTGAAAATTTGGTGCAAATCTTTGAATATATATTTCAGAGCGAACATATTTAACTAAAATATTTGCTTCTAGGGGGTCCCTGGAACATCATATTTTGAGATGGGGGTCTGTGGCCCAATAGAGATAATTCTGGGGGTCCTTGACATGAAAAAGGTTGAGCACAACTGACATAGAAACATGGGTTTTTCAGAAAACTATTACGATTTAGAAGCCTTTTTTTTAAATCGACATCAGTCCAAAATGGGTTAAAGGACCATACTGGCAGTCTGGCATGTTTAGTCGATTGACTGCGCTTCATGCTATACTTGACATTACTGCGGACCATTATCCAAAGCACTTTTGCATTTGACTGCTTCTTTTGGCCCATTTCTCACCACTCAAAGCGTCACCCGTCTCTATTTCCATCTTTTCAGTACCAAGCAAATCACGCCGTGACTCGTCCATTTCATACCAATCAAATCCTCACCCCCACAATGAGATCTATACATCTCAAATCTAATTTGTTTTTTTATTTTTTTATCCCACGATTTTGTAACCCACGATTTTGTAACCCAGTGTCAATTATCTAATGTAATCCTGGGCGCTACACGTTCTCTGCCAACCTAGCTGGGGGGGGGCAGCGGACTGACCTCATGCTTCCTTCTAGGCATGAGGAGTCCAAGCTGCTTCTTTTCACCACCTGACAGGGGAGAGTTTCCCCGGCCGGACGTAGCACGTGGAAGGAACACGTTATTCCGACCAGTTCCTTTCCCCTCCATCAGGCGCCCCGGCTGGCCAGGGGGAGGTAGTTTAGAGACCAGGATTACTGCATGTTTTTTGTGAGGGCACCTACCCTAGGGGACACTCGGAGAACATGCAAACTCCACACAGAAAGGCCCTTTCGCCAACCCCGCCTCGGGTATGGGCACTGATGACGCAGAGGAGGGAACACACCCCCAGCGCCGACAGCGTCCCCAGCAGGAAACAAACCCAGGACCTTCTAGCTGTGAGGCGACAGCACTACCGACTGTGCCACCGTGCCCCCTCTCAAATCTATTCTCTTACCAATCAACTGCACCACCATGGTCAAAATAATGTCACCTCCAATTCTAGCCAAACAACACCACATTGTTTGCACTGGTAAACTTGGTTCAAAGCAACCTGTCAGAATGTTGTTTTGAATTGTGGTTATAGTATTTTGATTGAAAAGTTTTCCTGCAATAGGAAGGTGATGGAGAATACCTCCAGGAAATTAGGACAGTTCAGTAATCTGGAATTTATAAAATGTGATTTTCTATTTTGCATTGTGTATATATTTTGATTAAAATGCTTACTAGCATTTTAATTAAAAAAAATGTATGTGAGTTTTTTATGTTCAACTATATGTTAATTGGATTTTCCCCTTTTTTTCCTTATGGTTATAGTCCTAATATAATATCTTTAACCCATTTTGGGCGGGAACCCCTTATGGTGTTTTAACTAAGCATTATGTTATACTTTAGCTATTGAAAAATAGCAGATCTACAAGCTCATAGCGCGCCACCGAGTGGCGCACTTACGAGCTTGTAGGTCTGCTATTTTTTAAAAATCGTAAAAATGCGGCACAAATCTTTGAATATATTCTTTCAATGTCAGGCCTAAATGTGTTCAACGTATGTAAGATGATGATTTGTATATTAAAACAATGCATATTTTCTACAATAATATAGAATTACTGTAAGTGAACATAAAAGTGGACCCTGCAACAACACCTATCTTCCACAAGCAACAGAAAAACAATTTCATAATTATTTCTGGCCTTCCAAACAGCTCAAACGAATGTGACACTTTTAATATACAAAACACGTAGGCGAGATTATTACATATTTCAGTGCTCTTGCAATGTATGCTGAGACTTAATAACTTACAGTATGTTACTATATTTTCACATGAAGTTCATTTTAATTTTATTTTTCTCATAATTTCCAGTGATGGAAAGTAATTAAGTACATTTACTTAAGCACTGTACTTTTTGTTACTGTAAGGCCTACAATTTGGAGGTATTTGTACTTCTTGAGTATTTCCAATTTCCAATACTTTGACTTCTACTCCGCCACATCTCAGAGGCAAATATTGTACTTTTACTCCACTAAATGTATTTGATAGCTTTAGTTAGTAGTTACTTTGTAAATTATGATTATTATTACAAAACATACAGTAATAACTTCAGCCAGTGGCGTGCACAGATAGACACTAGGGGGTGCTAGAGCACCCCCTGCCCTTTTGGCAATGTGCCCTTTTGAAAAAAAGGAAAAAAACCGTTTATTTTTATTATTTTGTACAGTGTACACTGTACAGTATGTGGACCATGGTGACATTGATCAATTCTTGATAAAAAGCTTCTAATATATTATTTAGGCCCCACAATCTATAAATGTCACACTATTAAGGCAACCGGCCGGTTCCACGCGCTGCACAAGGTGCCCTTTTTTTCACTTGAGCACCTGCCCCTCTAAATGTCTGTGCACGCCACTGACTTCAGCTATAATAGGCCTACATTTCGGGGCCATTTGCAAATAGCAGATCTACAAGCTCACAATGCAACAGCTGACAAACGCAGTATAGGGTTGGCAGGTATGCTTCCCCCACACTCTGTGGTTTCACTACAGTGGTGTTGGTGCGGTACAGTGTGGTTTTTGGCAGCAAATTTCTGTTTTAGTTTTAGTCATAGTCTCTTGAATAGTTATCATTTAGTTTTAGTCACATTTTAGTCTCCTGGAATGTTTTAGTGTTAGTGTAGTTTTAGTCAATGTCATAAGATTTTAGTCGACTAAATCTACAGTTGATTTAGTCGACTAAAATGTGTTTTGGCGGGCCTTGGTGCCGTCGTAATGACCGTTTTTACACTTGCTGAAAATAGCCGATCTACAAGCTCACAACGCGTCGCAGCGCGACGCGTTGTGAGCTTGTAGATCTGCTATTTTCAGCATGCTACAAAGTGTAAAATGACTCATACTGGATCTCTTGTCCACTAGTCCACTTCCTAGCATTTTATTCTAGTTTTTAGCTGTTGACGAAATTGTCAATACATTTAGTCTTAGTTTTAGTCATCATAGCTTAGTTTTCATTTAGTTTCCATTTAGTTTTTGTCAGTGGAAAAAGGTAGTCGACGAACATTTTTCATCTTAGTTTTAGTCGACAAAAACAACACTGGTGCGGTATAGGTTGAGCGGCCGTGTAGGGATTCGTTATGGTTCCCTGTTCGATCCCCAGGCATCTCGTCCATACGTGGCATCTCATACCAAAGTGACCTTAAGCAAGATACTGAAGCGCTAAGTGCTTCTTGACGAACCAAGTTGTGCCTTGCATGGCTGCCTCTAGCCGTCGATGTGTGAATGTGCGTGTCGAATAGTGTGAATGTGAAGCGCTCATTAACCCATATAGGCCTGATAATTTAAAAAAAATCTTCTAAATCCTCCAGTTTTCTGAAATAAATATTTTCACGATTTTTCAAAAATAGCAGACCTACAAGCTCGTAGCGCGCCACTCGGTGGCGCGCTATGAGCTTGTAGATCTGCTATTTTTCAATAGCTAAATTATAACATAATGTTTAAAACACCAAAAGGGGTTCCCGCACAAAATGGTTTAAAGCACTTTGAGTGGTTGGAAGACAAAACCCTATAGCATGTAAAATGTTGTCATTTTTGCCGTATAAACTGCAACAACGCTGTGGTTTGTTTTCTCGAGGAAACAAATGCGTTCCATTAATTTATAGAGCTAAGCAAGTCAACACACTAAATATCACTGTGTGGTTCCTTTTGGTCAAAGCGAAGCTATAGTTGCATTTCAATGCATTTTCAAGCGCGAGATTGATTTAAGAAGTCTAGCCCGTGAAGAAGAAATTGATTTGCAAATTAAATATAAACCTCCCTGACTTATTAACCATGCAATGATGTTTAGCCAATACTGACTCAATTATTCGGGTACCTTTAGTAAGGTTTTAATGACTTTGGATTAAATATGAACAAATGCTAAATTTTAAATAAAAATAAAATGTGTCTTATATGGCCGAAGCTGTGAATAGACAATTGTGACCCACCTTGACAAACACAAAGTCATTGGATTATTATTATTATTTTATGTCATATGAAAGCAGGGAATCATAGCTTCAAATTGGCATTGGTTGCATTGTTCAGTGTGACCCACCACTTTTGTGAGATATGCACTTACCCTACCCCCTTAGATAGCACTTTTTAGACTTAGATAGCATTTGAAACAGACTTATAGCATGTCATGTAGACAGCACAATAATTGCATTGTATGTAGTCATAGCACTTCATAGTACATATGTATAGCATAGTATAGTATGTATAGTGCCATTATATAGATATGTTCTAGTTACGTTCTTAGCTTAAGCATGTTTCATGATAAATGCATTTTATATATGTGATGTATTCCCATGCTTTTTTGTTCTTGCCTAAATGTAAATCGCTCTGGATTAAGAGCGTCTGCTAAATGCCTAAATTGTAAATTGTATATGGCTTATAGAATAATGTCTTGCAGAAGAAACAGCAAATTGACAAAACAGGCCTGAAAGGTTCACTTCTGTGGACTCACATTAAACACCACAGCATGTATTTCACATTTACATGTCGATTTCAGCGCTGACATTTATTTCAGACATGCTCTAGTATGCGATAAGTCTGTCTGTGCTAAAAAATAAATTGTGTTTTAGTGTTTTTCTCCTCTGATGAAAAGCTGGAGGGTGCACGATGGCAGCCCCTCAGTCAAATCCTGTCACAATTATGTTGGTGGTGCAGTGCTGTAAGACAATAAATATGCAGTACACATACTGTACAAAAAACAGGGGTCTGTCGCTTTTGAAGCTGGATAAAACAATAGGTTGTGGCGTGTGTAATAGGGGTTGTGACGGTATTGTCATGCCAGGGCAGATGTCGGGTGGCGGCGATGGCATTATTGAGTGTTTCAGATGGCCCATGGGAGGTCAAAGGGAGGGCGGTTGATGCTATAGCGTCCCGGGCCACCTGCTGCCCTGCTGTGCTGCCAAGGGTCTATACTGACTCCCTCCTCTTAATGAAATTTGACATACCGGAGATGACAGCCGCCATGACAGCACGCTGCCACGTATAGAAAGAAAGGTGGAAACGAGGACATTTCGTATATAAGTTCTCGCACCTGTGCACACCCCTCGCTTCGCCCCGTTTCAAGGTGAGAAAGGGTGACTTGAGGAGGAGGAGGAGGAGGGGGGTACTGTAGGAGGGCTGCCGCGCTGCTGGGGAGATTCCTTTTTGAGCGGTACAGTACAGTGATAAGTCGACAGCCAGGTGAGGTGATACATCATTCAGTGGCCTGTCCGCAGCTCTCAGCGGAATGGTGACAGGTGTGATGACTGTCACACGTGTCAATACATGTGTGGCTTGGTGGGAATGTGTGAATATTGAACGGGACCTTGACCTATAATGTCACGTCGTCACTGATGGGTGGAAACCGCTGTACCGAGTGCCTGTCCAAATTCAAGAGAGAGAGAGAGAGAGAGAGAGAGAGAGAGAGAGAGAGAGAGATAGAGATAGAGATAGAGATAGAGATAGATACCACTTTTGCGTGACACTATCAAATGGCTAAGTACAAAATATTAATTTATGAAAAGACATCAAAAGATGAACTGTGGAGAGCCAAGGTTTCTGCTCCCACAGCGTAGATATTCATCTTGTACTACAGAGCGGGGTCAGGGACTACAGGAGACATCAAACGTACTGTACTGTGTGTGCCAAGGTACTTCTCATATACACATTCATATCGCGTGTCATAGTGTACTTTAAATTGATCTGCATGGAGCTTTTGAATTTCTAAGGCCAGCGTACAGTATGCTACGGCTAATCAACTTGACAAATCAAAACCATTTATTCATACAGGGATCGGGAAATATCGGCAACACAAAGCTGAGCATCGACAACATGTCGCGTCATGTGGCCTGCATGGGATTTTGATTCATCGCGGGTTCATTACTCATGGGAATTGTCATCCGGATACCGGGATGGTTGGCCACGGCATTTCTGTATGCACTACATATTTTTCTATATTCTATACATACAATGAAAATAAAAGCCAACAAAGGCAACCGTTACCGAATGATGAATAATTATGTATTTCTTACAGACGCAAAATCTCACAAGATCCCCCAGGACATGTGAATTGAGGTTTGTGCCCCCTTTTAACACATTCTGGACGGGAACCCCTTTTGGTGTTTAAACTAAGCATTATGTTATACTTTAGCTATTGAAAAATAGCAGATCTACAAGATCATAGCGCGCCACCGAGTGGCGCGCTACGAGCTTGTAGGTCTGCTATTTTTTTTAAATCGTGAAAATGCGGCACACATCTTTTTTTTTTATTTTGACGTCAGGCCTAAATGGATTAATTGAGATTTCTTAACAGAAACCAAATCTGCCAAGAAGCCCCAGGACATGTGAATTGAGGTTCGTGCCCCCTTTTAATTGAGATTTCTTAACAGAAACCAAATCTGCCAAGAAGCCCCAGGGTTTGTGAATTGAGGTTCGTGCCCCCTTTTAATTGAGATTTCTTAACAGAAACCAAATCTGCCGTGAAGCCCCAGGACATGTGAATTGAGGTTCATGCCCCCTTTTAACGTTTTGCCCTTAATGAGTATCCCAGTATCTTTGTGCAGACAGCAGTGATTGTCTAACTTTTTGTGCCCGAAGCACACCTAAGGGCAAGTCAAAATATCCAGGCGCACACCTGTATTCATATCCATGCAAATATAATAAGAGCCTCCATACAGTAGCATGTGTTATTTGCTTTTTTGAATAGTAAAGTCTTTTGAATAAAAATCCAATTTATGTTTGGTCATATTTTAGTCATCTGAAATGTTTTAGTTTTAGTCTAGTTTTAGTCGACTAAATATAATAAGATTTTGTGACTGAATCTACACTTGATTTAGTCGACAAAAATGTATATTTCTTACCACACTTTGATGGTGTGGAAATGCCTGATTGTACACTTTGTTGCATACTGAAAATAGCAGATGTACAAGCTGAGAAGCTCACAACGCGTGGCAGATCTGTGCAACACCGGAGCGCAACCAAACATGAATAAATTACTTTCTACTACGTAGAAAGTACTGATCTCTTCTCCACTAGCCCCCTTCATAACATTTCAGTCTAGTTTTTCTTTGTTGACAAAATTGTCAATATATTTACTTTTAGTCATCATAGGTTTAGTTTTAAATTTTGTTTTTGTCAGTGAAAAAAGGACGAGTAGTTTTAACACTGGTTGACAGTTTGACACTACAGTATTTTCAGTGACTAAACATCATGTAAACCCTATACCAGGGGTCCTCAACTAGAAATGCTGAAGGTCCACTAATAATTTTTGAAAAAGACTAAGGTCCGGTCCCATGCCACGCAGCGGCCAGCGGAGAGCGGGGCTCTATATTTTTTAGTACAGTCACACCAAGGCAAGCTTATACAAATAGTATGGAAGAGTACTGAATAATAGTATGGAAATAAAATGTTTCACAAATATTCCCCTCCAAAAATTCACAGCATTTGCCCAGGGTCCACAGAGAGGTGGTCCGCGGTCCGGTCGTGGACCGCGGTCCGCCTATTGAGGACCCCTGCCCTATACACTTCATTGAAGCAGGGTCCCCCCAAAGGGTCTATACTTGAACCCTTTCTATTTTCTCTCTCAACCAAGATATCAGTCTGTCTGAGGCCCAACATGTGAATCTGCGTTTATGTCTGCTGAGCCTGTTGTTCCCAAACTTTTTAGCCCGTGACCCAAAATAGAACTTAGATATTGCCCCGGTGAAGATAGCCGATCTGCAAGCTCACAACGCGGCGCAAAAGCGACGCATTGTGAGCTTGTAGATCGGCTATCTTCACTAATTCATTCACTAATTAATTTGTTTTCTAATTTATGTAATTTCTTAGATTTTCCTTAGATTTTTGTTAATGAAATTCCTGGAAAAATCATTGAATTTTGTTTTTAATTCAAGACATGTTTTGCTTTTTTGGAAATGTTTTGAAATAATAATAATTAAAAACAAAAATGTAGGAAACCAAAAATGAAGGGACCCGTACAAATGTGTCCGCGACCCACAAATGGGTCCCGACCCACTGTTGGGTCCCGACCCACTGTTTGGTCCCAGGCTTACTTTTCTGCGAAAAGAAGAGCCTGGTCACAACGTAAGGCAAAGAAGCTATCGGCGGACGTATCCTCCGGAACATCCATCAGATGTATTTCCCCTGGATACGATATTTTCCCGACCAATCACAACATTTGTTTCATTCGCGGAGAATGTAAACTGATTTGTAAAGCATCAACGTAATTTCCTTGGGAGATATTTCCGCTAAAATCCCGCAACTTCCGATGATAGTCTTTTCAGAGTAGGTCTTGCCCAGGGTGGGTGGAAACAGTGTGTCAGCTAGGCCATCACAGCCAATGATTGGTTCCCAGTAGCCGTGCCTAAGCACGCATAAAAGTCCTGTTGGCCGTGGAAGCAATGCAGTGTGAAATTCAGCGTTTCATAAAGTACCTATAGAATAATAATGGACAAAGTGTAATCTATTTTAGGCTATAGCTGTAGTTAGTGGCAGCAAGGGTGAGTAAACACCACACAAATTGCAGAAGGGTGAACTAGTGATGAGGAGGAGGAGGAGGAGGCCGAAGCAATTTTCGGACCACCTCATCACAGGCCTGTTTCCACATTTATCATCGTTGGACTAATTAACAGAACACCGAGGGTGCGAAGCCAATCAGCTTTTTAATATGGGGCCGTTGCCTTCAGCTGTTTTGTCACAGCTTTTTCAATAATACTCTAGTAGTACCATTACTATAATAAGCTGCTTGTGTTTGCCTATTGTGGCGCAATAAAGAGGAGCAAACTAAAGTAAAAACAAGCACTGGCTGATTCCATGTGGCTCTCAGACTTGATGTGGCCAGTCTGTGACGTCACTGATGTATGACAGATATGACAAGGTTTCAGACCAATCCGACCGCCATTTGACTTCCATTACAAAATATATATTTATTATTTCACAAAAATATAAAACATGTGTGAAAAAGGAAATGTGGGGGTTTTATAGTAGGCCTATAGTGTGGACAAGATATTTGGTGCTGATTGGACCAGTGGACGGACGAACGGACGGACGGACGGACGGACGCACGCGCACACGCACACACACACACACACACACACACACGTTATCTATTACATTTGCTGATGTCACACAAATGGAAAAGGTGGATGAATTCAAATACCTAGGCCTCCGGCTCGACCCTCAACTCTCATTCAAATCACATACTACCTCTGTTGTCCAGAAAGTACATTTCAGCCTGATAGTACTTTATCCAACTGTTTCACCCTTCAGGTCAGAAAAAGAATTATCTCACAACTAATGCTCCCAATAATAGACTACAGGCGTTTATCAAAATACTTCTGAAACAAACCTCTATCCTCTTAATGTAACTTATAACAATCTCTGCAGATTTATACTGAGGTGTCCTTATATGACCCACCACTGTGTTATGTACGAGTCCCTCAACTGGTTAACTCTCAAATCTAGAAGGCACTTTCATTGGCTGCTATTCATCTTCAAATGCATTCACTTTTAACCCATTTTGACATGAGATCAGATTCTCTGACAGTTTTCTGAAAAAGCTATGTTTCTATGTCAGTGGTTCTTCGATTTTTCAAAAATAGCAGACCTACAAGCTCATAGCGCGCCACTCGGTGGCGCGCTATGAGCTTGTAGATCTGCTATTTTTCAATAGCTAAAGCATAACATAATGCTAACACCAAAAGGGGTTCCTGCCCAAAATGGGTTAAAGGGGATATAGACAAGTTTTCAGCCAAAATTTTAAATATATATAAATGTATTTTTTGGGCCTTTTTTCCCTCTATCTTTCCCTATATTATGATGCTGAGGTGTTCTCCTGCAACAGCACACTCTCCCTTTGGCCCCCTCTGGCTGAATGGACTGTATATATCCACTAGACTTTACTAGTCGGGACGTCAGGGGGGATTTAAACTTTTAGCCAATTGCAGCGCGAGGCTGTGACGGTGTGTTCAACCCAGCAGTATTATAATGAAAACGCGATGCGATTTCATTGCAATGTATATTATCCCCATAGGCCTCTTAGTTTCACCAACAAACTATGTGAAATAGTATGTTTATGATTTAATATGGAAGTGTGATAAAGACAGACTGCTTTCTCACTTTTCCTCTTGAGCCACACATGTTTAATTGTATTTCATTTTCTGTTTATCATAACCTAATTTCATACTCAACATTCCCACGTCAGTATTACAATATATTCTCCTTAACCTGTTATTATTCTCCATATTTTCTGTCAGAGTCAATGGTCATTATCAAACACTGTTTGCTAACTATATTTAATGTCATATTTAGCCATACGAGCGCAATATCCATAGCGTCCCTCCCAGCAACAACAACAATCCCATAGCCTGAAGTGACCTGGCTCGGCCAATAGAATGGCAGGGGGAGGGGGGGGGGGGTGGAGCTATTTGAATTCTGTGTACAAACACTGGAAACTTGTCTATATCAGCTTTAACTACCCTGAATATTTAAAACAATATTTGCATCCCTTTAGCTCACCATGTAATCTGAGGAATACAGAGTATGCCTACCTCATTGTCCCCACCAACATCAGTACCTTACCTCATTGTCCCCACCAACATCAGGACCTTACCTCATTGTCCCCACCAACATCAGGACCTTACCTCATTGTCCCCACCAACATCAGGACCTTACCTCATAGTCACCACCAACATTAGAAAATAAGTTGGCCGACGTGCTTTCAAATACAAAGCAAGCTGGAACAATCTCCCCAGTTCTCTTAGATCGATTAACTCCTTACATATCTTTAAAGTCTCTATCCTTACTTATTCAAATACCCTGCTCCTGCTTCTAATATGCCTCAGATTGTTCTATATGTTTCTTACATACAAGCCTGTGAATATACTGTAAATTGATCTATGCATGTGCACGTTTGTAATTGTGTACTTATTTCATGTCGTTAATGCATTTTATTGCATGTGCATACAGTATATGTAACAGTCTGTTTTTGGTTTTTGATTTGATTTATGATTTTTGGTATATGCGCATCATCATTATATGAGTACTACGATGCATTGAGTGACTTATTCTCTGGGTGTTTAGGTGGGGTGGGAGCGACCAGTTTGGGAGAGCTTTTGTTTTGTAATGTATGCATGGATGTATTTGTTGTAATGTTTTTGTCTTGACTATTGTTCTCAGCTGGACCCTCTCGAAAACGAGATGATACATCTCAAGGGGGTATCCTTTCAATAAAGGTTCATACATAAACCCATTTCTAGATGGCTCAGCCACACCGTAAAAAGAGGATGGCAGCCAGAGAATCACTGAAAAGATTTTGGTCGTGGGTTTGGCACTCAGGCAACTGAGATATTCATCTGCTCATTAACCAACAGTACTCTGAGGCTGTGATGCAGTGCTTGCTTGCCACTAATGATTAGATGTTAATTGATAAAAACAGAATCACAAGAGAAGAAAAACACTTCCTCACTAGTTGGCAGATATTTAGTGGTAGACTTATGATCAGTCCTCGTGTACAAATAACGAAACAACGTGCACAGCAGCGCAAAGATTATTTTTGGGTCGTGTCTATGTAAATGTGATGTAAATGAAAAAAGACCAGTTAGATACAAATGTTCCACAACAACACAAAAAGGATCCATCTGAGGCTCATACTGGTGCGTATCTGATTTGATACGCACAAAACATAAAGCATAATCACAGGTCTTAACTACATGCAGTTGTTCCTTCTGTAATTACAGTACATCTGCCTCGCATTCAGCTGGCACTACCAGAGAAATGGAGCATAGATAAACCCAGCTCCATGATCCATTTAAAAAGTAGTTTCACTCCAGCCGCAGAAATCATTCATAAATAATACATGCATGTTTTTGTTATTTATTCATTATAACTGCTAGTATCATTAAAGTCCCATGTTTGCTGTTCCATTGCCCTGTGACTTCCTCGCCTTGGCTCCTTGACGCTTTGCTCTTCTCTTCCCTGGAAGTTATTGCTTCACCTAATTGTCAGTGGTGTAAAGTAACTATACATTAAGTACTTAAGTACAATTTTGAGGTACTTTTACTTTACTGTATTTCCAGATGCGTGAAGAAGGTCTTTGACCGAAACGTTGCCAATAAAGTTCGTATTGCAAGTGCAGACGGTGTGCGGGTCTTTGTGCACATTATGTGCATTTTTCTGAATACTTTACTGTATTTCAAAATGGCAAAACTTTTACTTCACTACATCTCAGAGGCAAATATTGTGCTTTTACTCCACTACAATTATTTGAAAACTGTCATTACTATAATTTAGAGTTTTTTATATTATTACAAAGCATACATTAGTTACACTTCAGCCTATACAGTATATACATTTCGGCCATTTGAGATCTACAAGCTCTCAATGTGTCACGGAGCGACACATTGCGAGCTTGTAGATCTGCTATCTTCAAAATATTTTTATACATTTGACAACTTCAAATGGGACATTCTTCATAATGAGTACTTTTAACACTTTACTGGAAAAACATTCCCAGACTCTGTTGCAGAGACCCTCATCCACGCTTTCATCTCCTCCCGGCTGGATTACTGTAATGGTGTCCTGTTCGTTCGGCCTCCCCAACAAGTCCCTTGACAGATTGCAGTACGTGCAAAACTCGGCTGCCAGAATGCTCACCTGCACAAAACGCTGGCAGCACATCACCCCCACCCTCAAACGCCTCCACCGGTTAAGTTCTGCATCAACTACAAACTGCTCCTCCTCACCTACAAATCCCCTCCATGCCCTTGCCCCACAGTATCTGACTGATCTCCTCAAGGACTACACCCCTGAGCGGAACCTGAGGTCTTCAGACATGGAACTCCTCACCATCCGTCAGCCTTCTATGTGGCAACTGGCAGCCCCTAGCCTCTGGAACTCTCTCCCCTTGGAGATTCATCAGATGCCTACATTGGACTCTTTCAAGTCTGCACTGAAGAGACATGTGTTCACTCAGGCTTTTGGCAATTAGTTTGTTTGTTTTGTTTTTGTTTTTTCTGTTTTGTAAAGCGTCCTTGGGTTTCTTGAAAGGCGCTATATAAATTAAAGTTATTATTATTATTATTTTACTTTTGTCACTTTAAGTACATTTTGATGCCAATACTTTTGTACTTTTACTACATTTTGAATTCTGGACTTTTACTTGTAACTGCGTTGCGGTATTGATACTTATCAATCGATTACTTAAGTAAAACATGTGAGTACTTTTTTTCCACCACTGCTAATTGTTGCATGCACACATAAACCACAAGGGGAACACCTAGCTCTGAGATGTATTAGTAGTTTTAGAAGAAGTATTGAGGCTAAGTAAGTAAGTAGGTCGTCGAAGTGCCTCATTTTCAGTATCAGCCGAGCAATGAGGGGGCCTATGGATTGGTACCCCTTACATACAGTAGTGTTAGTCCATGAAGGAGAAGGAGACGGATTTTTGAGGTGGAGCATCACACCCAAAACGAACCCAAAACCGTGCAATTCTTGCTCTACCAACAGCTTACCTAGACACGTTTCCTAATTCCTATTATAACTAAGTGCCATTCAGATATGACATATAGGCCTACTGCAGTGGTTCCCAAACCTTTTAGCTCAAGACCCAAAAGAGAAATGTGACATAAGGACCCAAACTAGTGATCTTGAAATCTTGTATATCGGCTATTTTCTTCTTCTTTTTTGTCACTCAAATTGTTATAATTTTTTTAGAAGCATACAACTACATGACCTGAGTCTGAATAAATAAAGTTGATTGATTGATTTAAATGAAAACAAAAAACACATACAAATAATAATACAAAAATAAACATCAATATATTCTTAGGCTTCTTCGTTTTCTAAAACAATGTGATTTGCTGTGAGCTTGTAGCTAGGTCGCCGATTTTCACATAATAATATTTCCCCTAACCCTAATGCCAAGAATAGTAGTTAAAACCTAACGAGGGAGCATTCTTGAATAAACAAAAAAAAGGGGGTATTTCACCTCCATGACTTTCACAGTCCCAGCAGGCCTTCTTACCCTGAGGACATGTGTACAAATGACCCAGTTCTGCCTGTGTCTCAGCGACAGTGTCTTTTCTTCCACCATATTTATTATGTTTCAGTCTGCAGCGTAATAAATACACCGCAAAAAGATCTCAGGTGCCACAACTTCAGACACACTTCATTTCATGCCCTCCCTAGAAATCTGTATTTTCTGGCAAAGAACTTAGTTTTTTACCAGTGGTGGAAAGTAACTAAGTACATTTACTTACAGTAAGTACTGTACTTAAGTACAATTCTGAGGTATTTGTACTGTACTTGAGTAATTCCAATTTCCAACACTTCTCGGAGGCAAATATTGTAATTTTACTCCACTACAATTATTTGAAAACTTTAGTTACTATAGTTATAATTACTTTGTAGATTTTGATTATTATTACAAAGTATACAATCACCACTTAAGAACTATACATTTCGGTCGGTCAGACCTAATGTTTCGTATATAATTGGACAGTTAACTACTGAAGGCTATACTCTTATTTGATTATGCTTTTGATTTTCCCCATAACTTGTGACATTTATGCTTGCCCCTGGGCTTCTGTTTAAACAACTTAAAAACTTGAATAAAAATATTTATTCAAGTAAATAGCCGATACATTGTGATCTGCAATTTTCTAAATATTTTTATACTTGAAATGAGACATTCTGCACAATGAGTACTTTATACTTTTGGTATACTTGAAGTACATTTTGATACCAATACGTTTGTACTTTTACTCATCATCTACAGTACAGTACAACCCAGATGGATTTGTGGTGAACTCGTCATCAGCCTTGACCTCTCTGTAAAGCGCCTTGGATAAAGGCGCTATTTAAATGCACCATTTACCTGGAAAAACCTTTTAAAATGTTCAGACAAGCCTTGAAAGCATCTAATTGTTGAACTAAAGCAATTCTAATCTTTTAAAAAACAAAAGGCATAATTGTGCTTCTCCTTCTGCACAGCTGCCATTTGGAAAGAGGTGCCATCATTGTGAAAGGTGTAGTATAAAGAAATGTGAACGTAGTGGTGACAGGGAATCCTGGGAAGCTCCTTTAACCACTTAAACGTTCTTTGACCAGACCGGAGTCCCCCAGGGATCGATACAAGGACGTTCATTTTTCCTCATAACATCAAAACTCTTCGCTAAATATAGCCAATGCACAAGCTCGTGATGTGCCGCATTGCAGGCTTGTAGATCAGATGTTTTTGCCAAATGTTCGCCGCAGGATAGGAACGCTATGGTTGTGATTAAATGAGGCTCAGGGATATGGTGTGATGCTTTTCCTAAAAAAGTAATATTTTTTAATCAACAGCAAGGCCACAATGTAGATATTTTTGTATGACTTCTCAGCATGCGGTTTTCGGATCTGAATCACAACATTGCAAAGACGACTGCATTGTCTGCAGGTATTGGTAATGTTGAGAGTTGGCTGTTCATGAGCTCATTGTTAAGTATGCATGTTTAAAAACCTGTCCAAAGCCTTGCTATTGTATATCGTCTGAGATAGTTTCGAATGCCAGGCAGAATAAATATTGTAATTTGACACATTTTAATTCTCTTGTATACAAAAGCTATTATTGCTGCCGAATTTTGCTGCTACAAGCAATTATGCGCTAAACAGCGCTCTCCATGCTTGGGTTTACAGAAAGCTATTGTCCACAGGCATCATCCCTTCAAGAATATGAGACTTAAGGCTTGAGAGGTGAAACTTTGCATTCCAGTCCACAGCGGTGAGGTTTTGTCCAATGTATTTGTTTGGAGCTAAAGGTATTGTGTTGGATTGCATGACAATGTATTCCTGGCTAACCTCATTCAAAATGCCCCAAAGATAACATATTTAGCCACACAATGGTGGGTTGCATTTGGTTATATCGACATAAACAAGGACAATGTGTTTCAGAAATGTATGCATACAGTATGCATAGAAACAGAGCTTTAAATGTGTTATTTTAACTTTCATTTGGCCATGGAATAGATATTTGAACTGTGTAAAGAAATGGGAAATAGCCATATAACCAACAAGCTTCAAAGACAAAGATATGTATTTTATATTTAAAAAAAACCCTGCTTCCTAGTGTCACAATGAAACCAATTACCTTTACCATAACATTCTAATATACGCTTTGAGCAACTCATCAATCAATTCTGACATCATATCAAATAAGAAAATGTATAATGGATGAATTGACGGCAACACACTAGGTTAGAAAAGCAGCGAGCAAGACAACACAAACTGCAGCCTCAATTCTCAACAGGGAGAAGAAATGGCATCGGAGTCTGCAAAGTGTACAGACCCAGTAAAATCACAGTAAAATAAAATAAAGAAATCCCCCAAATTGGACTGGTAGCATATACTGGTAGCATACTCTAAGTGACGAGCCCCATTTTTATAGAAAACATTGATCAAGGACAGGTCTCACAGGTACACAGAACAACTGTCTTCTGTGCAGATCGCCTGGGCGGATGTCTGTGCTCAGGGTTTACTTTGTTGTGCCCGTCTGTATAGTTTATCTGGTGAATATACTGAGAAACACGCTCCTCATTTCGCCCAATAACTCCCACCTACAGTAAGCACATGCTGTTGCTGGGCTGGTGCTAGTTCTGGTTCTCTGTGTGAGCTTGTAGATGAGCTATTTTCGGTGCCCAACACTGGCGTATGATGACCAGTATAAAACATCCTTAACGAGTAGTACACATACACGAGATTCATCCGAAAAATGCATAATGACGTAAACTCAGTCAGTCGGGATCATAATATTTCCTAACCCAGAACACCGGGGATTAACACCATATTGTTCATGCTTCACGCGTGCGCCGACGATTCCTATACGACGATGCGCTGGGAATAAGGACGGATTCATCAAAGATCCCACTCTGACCTCCGAGGAACCATCAAACAGGCCAAGCGGGACTACAAGAAATGAGTGGAAGATGACAAGTTCAACAGAAAAGGGTTATAATGGTGAGGGTTACAGAGAAGCACAGGCTTCAGAGGAAAGGTGCGTCTGCACAGAGCAGTCCTCCTCAAAGTGGGGTCCAGGGAGACCCTCAGGGTGCCTTGAGGGGGGGAAACGTTTGCGAACCACTGGCATAGAGAGAAGTGTTGATTTTGACAGCAAAATTTTGATTTCAGTTTTAGTCTCTCGAGTAGTTTTAATGTAGTTTTAGTCACATTGTAGTCACCTGGAATGTTTTAGTATTAGTCTAGTTTTAGTCGACTAAATCTAGTTGATTTTGTTCGACTAAAATGTATTTTGGCTGTCTTAATGACGCTACAAGCTCACAGCATCTACAAGCTCACAAAATCTCACAACATGTACAAGCTGTGACGGGTTGTGAGCTTGTAGATTGGCTATTTTCAGCATGCAACCAAGTGTAAAATGACATTTTAGTCTAGTTTTTAATTGTTGACAAAATTGTCAGTATATTTAGTCTTAGTTTTAGTCATCATAGCTTAGTCTTCATTTAGTTTCCATTTCGTTTTCGTCAGTGAAAAAAGTATACATAAGTATGAATATATAATGACTGTTGCACCCATAGCCATCAATAAAGGTAACTTTCCACAAACCATGAAACCATCATGCCCATTCCCTGCTCCACAACATGAGTGACTATTTGAAGGTCATTAATATTTATGAGACAGTGCCCCAAAGCGATAATATGCCTTGCTTGTTGTGTTGCTGCCGTAATTTTACAACAACGAATGCCAATCTGCCCAAGAAGAGGCAATCGCACAGCTACTCTTGTTCTGTTCGGTTGCCTGCATTCTAATTAAATGCCCCGTGTAATGAGAGTAAAATGGAAATGAAGACCTCCGACAGAATAAACAAACTTCTAAGCTAGGTTGGTCATTTAAATTCTGCTGATGGGCTATTGACCTGTATCGCCATGTGTGTGTGTGCGTGTGTGTGCGTGTGCGCGCGCGTGTGTGTGTGTGCGTGTGCGTGCGCGTGTGTGTGCCTGTGTGCGTGAGAGCACATGCATGTGTGCGTGCGTGCATACACAAGCACCAACACGCATCACTTCAGCTACTGTAGCTAGCTATCTATCTTCAGTGTGTAGATTAATCTAGTGTTGAAAATAAATGAACAGAGTAGGTACTGATGTCACACCCACGTTTACCCTCTATATTGCCGCGGGGGGAGGGGGGATGGGGGGAGGAGGGGAGGGGGAGGGGGGAGCGTGGTCTCCCATCCTTTCAAGTGACTGATCAAGAAACACTGGTGACAGTTTGATGGGACATGATTGATGAGCATGCCTAACTGTATCCCACCTGTCAGAGTGGAATGAATTGTCCAACCCCATCAAAGATCACCTTTGATCTTTCCCGTTGCGCCAGCGAATAGGCATGACCACAGGTCTGTGGTGATAGTACATCAAATAAAAAACATCACTCTTAGCCCATCAAAACCGGGAAAGCTAAAAATTATGATTTTTATATGTTTGGCTATCTGCTAATAGCAGATATTCACTGCGCTATAAGCTCGTAGATGTGCTAATGATTCATTTTAACACCACGAACGCCCAGGTACCCCCGGTGGTCTCTTTAGGACTATTAAATCAGAGCGCCCAGCGATTTGCAGCAACGGAGCACATTTAGCGACGCACCAGGTGCTATCCCGGATGTAGCTGAAGTAGCTAGATGAAGCCGAAACACGCCAGAGGCGATCGACACAACGGGAGGTTTGATTAATTCTAACGCGACTAGCGACAGGACCGCGATGGCCCGTCTAAAACATAATCTTTGCTTAGAATTGGACGGAATGATTTAGATCAAGAGTTATTCACGTTTTAAGATTTTCGGTCACATCCACTAAAATGGGGGGGGGGACATTTTGGATGACGTCCCAACCGGAAATGACATCGAATGTTGCCCAACAGACGCTCCCAGCCTGTGGAGCGATGCGATCGGTTTTGATATCAATAAATCTCCGTCCTTTTATTAATCTCCGTCCTGAGCACTGGGCGTTACTATTTGATAGGACGGAGAACTCTGTTTATGCCTTAATCGTGAACATTTGAGAAAATCTTCGAATATATTTTTTTAAAGCAACCCCCTGATTGCTTCTGGGGCTCCCTGGCTGGAACACAATATTTTGAGATGGGAGGGGGGGGGGGGGGGGGGGGGATCTGCGGCCAAATACATAGCATTATGGGGATGCTTGACATTAAAAGGTTTGAGCACCACTGATATAGCAACGCGTTTTTCAGAAAACTGCTAGGATTTAGAAGACATTTAGTAGAAACGCTTCAGGTCATATTGGGTTAGGCGCTCCGTGTCCGGACAGTTCAATGTACACAACTGCCACTGTGCTCCCAGTCACTTCACACCACTTTTAAAGTGATCTGTTTTGAACAACCTTTACCCTAGTGTTGCCGTTATAATGTTGCCGATACTGAATACCGAAACCAGTGTTGTGATCTCGTGTTGTGTTTATAGCTATATATCTCGTGTTTATAGCTATTGTAAAGCGACTGCATGAGAAATAAACTTTAAAGTCACTGAGAGGCGATGGGATGGGCCATGTTGTCAGACGTGCTCCGCCGCAAACAAAAGGAATGCGCTGGATCCGAATGATGCATTTTTAAGGGTTTTATTAAAGCAATATAAACTCATAACGGTGCTCTAACGTAAAGCAAAAATGACCACAGCTTCAACTTAAATAGAGTAAATAAAATAAAGCAAATTAAATCGGTGTAAAGCGGTCAACAAAAAGTACGGCGTCCCACACACCCCCTCTCTCACTGTCTGCTCAGCAGGTGAACAGGTGATGTTAAAGATAACCAGGTCCGCCCCTATGCCCGTCAATCAATCATCCACTTAGACACCAGTGACAGCCCATTCATTTCATTGACCATGACCAACATATAAATAATAACCAACATAACCATTGCATGGCTCCTAGAGCTATCTAGCTATATATATATATATATATCTCATGTTGTGTTTATAGCAGACTCCTCACTCAAATGTGCACTTGCAGTTTGGGCAACTCGAAAGCAAACTCCACATGCCCCAACATTTTCTTTACCTGCCATATAATGTCAACCCCTTACCCCTGTGTCGGATCGGTGGTTAGACTGGCATATTCGCCGATAGCGATATGAACCGATATGACAAATAAAGGCCATTAGATACTTTTCCGATACCATACCGATACAGTATCGGGACATCTCTACCCGTACCACTTGCCGTAGCACTTGTCCTAGCCTCGATGACCTTACAGGCATATGCAAAGGCTCAACTTGTGTAACTTAGATAGCATTTTATTTAGACATAGCACTCAACAGTGTATACGCATAGTTTCTTTATATAGATATTCCACTGTTAGGCTCTTAGCTTATGTATGATTCTTGATGACTATTTGTATGTATTAGATGTATTACCGAATGTGTTGTTCTGGCTTACTGAAAGTCGCTCTGGATTAAGAGCGTCTGCCTTAATGCCTAAATCGTAATGTCTAATTTGTCTTTTGGGTCACAGGGCTAAAATGTTTGGGAACCGCTGCATTTGGAAGACAGGTTCTATTTTCCATTTCCTAACGAGTGAGGGTTTTGGACATACAGTAAGGGTTTTGGACATACAGTAAGGGTTTTGGACATACAGTAAGGGTTTTGGACATACAGTAAGGGTTTTGGACGTACAGTAAGGGTTTTGGACATACAGTCGGAGGTTTCCACCCGACATCGACAATATAATGCTGATAATTGAACAGCCTGACAGCATGCCTTCCCCACTGACTCGGTGACACTGACATTTTTATTTTTGAGTGGTGTAAACCACTCCTACAACTAGCTTTGTTAGTCTGTCTGTGCTCAAAAAATGAGCACGTTTGCTATGGTCACCCAGTTCACACGGGTGTGATTTCATTACGTCAGACCACAGCTGATCAGTCTATATAAGACCTGACACCACTCAGTTCACACGGGTGTGATTTTTTACATAACGCACGTGTGCCTACACATCAAACTTCAAGTTCTGCCCGTAAACATCACACCCGTGTGAACTGAGTGGTGCAACTACACATTTATTGTTATAGTTACTGTACATTAGAACCAGGAAAGCATCTGTGTCATAAGTACTCTCCGCATGTCAGTGACGTCACATACTAACCATAGCAACCATGCTCACCCGTACAGGCACAAACACACACGGTTACTAACAAAGCCAGTTGTTGGAGTGGTTTGCACCACTCAAAAAACAAATGGCCGAGTGTGACCTCTTCAGCCTGAAGGTGTTGGCGGGTAAATAAGTAAGCGAACCGATTTAGAGCCCATAATCCGCGGTGGGAGTTTGCAGTGTTTAACTTGTCAGGCAGACTTAAACAACTTAAACATGCTTTATCCCAAAGGCAAACGTTTCGTTCCCATACAAGAACCCCCCCCCCCCCCCCCCCCCCTTCTCTCACACACTGCCACCCAACTACACAAACACAGAGCAAGATGAAGCCGGGTGGCTGGTATGCCACTTTAAACACTGTCACTGTCACTGTTTAATATCCCTGATAGATGAGAGGTTGTCCGTGGGTATGCATGAAAGAGGGTTCGAATAGCAGATTGGAGTTTGTATTTCCTCTGTACTCTTGTTGTAGGACATGGGCAATATTATTGATTCCATATACATGACTCATACAGTGTGCATAGAAACACAGCTTAAAATGTGTTATTTTAACTTTCATTTGGCCATGGAATAGATATTTGAACTGTGTAAAGACATGGGAAATATCCATATAACCAACAAGCTTCAAAGACAAAAAAACAATAACCTGCTTCCTAGTGTCACAATGAAACCAATGACCTTTACCATAACATTCTAATATATGCTTTGATGTTTGATAATTTGTGTATCGAAATATGTATCGAAATATCGTCATAAGTATAGAAATTAGAAATGAACAAAACTGGATTAAAAGCATAATGTTAATTTAATTCAAGAAAACTAAAAAACAAAGCAAGGCAAGTTAAATATCAGTGCTAGGTTAAAAACATCAAAGGCTAAGCAAGGGATGGGGAGACATCTTAACCAGACCTCAGCTGCGGAAGGCTATCTTGAAGAGGTGGGTTTTGAGTGAGGTTTTGAAGGAGAGGAGGGAGGGGGCCAACTCTGAGATGATTGGGGAGTTCATTCCAGAGGTTGGGAGCAGAAACATAGAACGTGCGGTACTTGGCCTTGCGGACCCTCAGGAGGTTGGCTAAAAAGCAGAAAGCAAAGTTCTTTGTTTACCCAGGGTAAGTGGACTAAGCTCGAGATGCTTGTTTACAGCCACGCCCTGCTCATAGAACATTTCATGGTTGGGGTTCAATGCCTTGCTCAAGGGCACTTCAGCGGTGGTCATTTTAACGTGCCGGTCCGGGGATTCGAACTGGCGACCTTCCGGTATCAAGACCGCTCCGCAAACCGTTCGGCCAACGCTGCTTCACTGGACCTGAGGGGCGGGAGGGAGCGTTGGGTTCGAGAAGATCAGAGAGGTAGGGGGGGGAGCTAGGTAAAGTTCTCATCATTATGGGTGCATCAGGCCTGGTTGTGTAATTGTTGTGGAGTTAACCATTTGACCGCTACCATTATTTAATCCCTCCGTCGCGTCCTGCCAGGGTTTTATCGCGCGTGACACTTACTTTGAAGAGCCAAATATCCGTAATCGCATTTTACTATGAAACCATTCCGTGTGTGTTGACGAAGCTGGTGCTTGTTCTCTCGGTCGGTGGTGGAAAAAGTGGACCGCGAGTATCACAGCGCCTGCTACAGGCCGTTGAAAACGCTTGTCTGGGACAAAGCCACCCCTGCAATGTCGCTTCTGGAGATAAAGCTGTCTGAAAACAGAGCAGGCAATGTAAGTGGATGCGCGCGCATCTTCAAAATGGCCGCGGCCATTGGCTCAGAAGCTTAACAGAGCTAACGAACGGTAGCTTTTAATACGATCGTATTAAAACGTGCATTAAATAATACATCGCTGTTAAAACGGCTTTTCCGGGTGTGGCACGGTACGCTATTCTACGTGTCTATGTTCCTGGCGGGCCTCGTGTTAAATGGATACGGGCACAAAATCCCTTTGGTTTGTGCGGGGGCGTGATGGCTGAATGTGCTCTCTCTGGATCCACACTAATCATAGAGGGCATGCAACTTCTTTCTCAGCAGCTTATTGAGCTTGTTAACGTGCCTTGTATTGTCCCCAACAGACCGTGGCAAATGATAAGAGGACACTGGCTACTAAGGACTGGCACCACATCTGCAGCAGCCTGTTGCACGTTGCTGTTGAAGGACCTGAGCCTCCTGAGGAACAACAGCTTGCTCTGGAGTGTATATAACAGATGGAATGTACACAGTCCAAATATAATGCTATAGCTCTGATAGTGTGGAAAAAAACACTATCAGACACTCTAACTCACACTCTATACAGAATAACTAAAAGTAGAGACAGTGTACTGTACTGTGAAACAGTACAGTACCTTCACAGTGGAGGTATAGGGTAAATCAGAATGTGTACGGTGGCATTTCCAGATGTCATGTCTATGAATATCAACACAATAGAAGATAAATGGCCATAGCTTGGGTGCGCCTTACCCTTTATCCCTAAACTTTTTGCCATAGTTTACTATCTTGAAAAACATTTTTGAACATGATATAAGAGTGAAAACAAGGTGAATATTCAAGGAGGAGAGTGTGTGTGTGTGTGTGTGTGTGTGTGTGTGTGTGTGTGCGTGCGTGCGTGCGTGCGTGCGTGCGTGCGTGCGTGCGTGCGTGCGTGCGTGCGTGCGTGCGTGCGTGCGTGCGTGCGTGCGTTCGTTCTCCTCAACTTTCATTATCTTGTAGCTCACGGTCTCCGAAGGTACAATTTGCCAACATTTGTTGCAATATGTCACATTTGCTGTTCTCCAATGTCTATTTAAAAACTTCCACTGCATGAAATAATAGTAGGTTACATCTCTTGGGGGCTATCAGCCTCTCTTTCAATATGTAGATGCTATTGTTATTATATAGAATGCAGTGCCGTTATCCCAACGTTAAACGTTACTCACTTCTCCCATGGAGATCCACCCTGTTATTGATGATACAGAATACAGATTATATAAGTGCACACTTGGGCCCCTGGCCATCTTTTAACCCATTTTGACCTGGGAACGATTCTATAAATGTATTCTAAATCCTGACAGTTTTCTGAAAAAGCTATGTTTCTATGTCAGTCGTTCTTCGATTTTAAAAAAATAGCAGACCTACAAGCTCGTAGCGCGCCACTCGGTGGCGCGCTATGAGCTTGTAGATCTGCTATTTTTCAATAGCTAAAGCATAACATAATGCTAACACCAAAAGGGGTTCCCGCCCCAAAATGGGTTAAATAAACCTTCTTAAAACGCACTTTTGAAAAAGTTATTACCATTTCTAACAAATAGCTCCACCTATTCTATTATCGCTGTTACAGTATTGTGATGTCCTCCACGTGAGTTATTCCTATCGATTATGAGTTTTAATACACAAATTGTTTAACATCGATTCCTCTGTGGTTTAACACATTGAAAATGGGCAGAGCCCGTTATCTATCATTTCTCTCACACTACTTGTCTTGTAAGCTATAATTGTGCACAGAGCCATGTGCATTATTCATTTTAGAGCCACATTCCCTAAGAGGACCATTTAGCCAGCGTTCACGCCTTGCCTCGGGGGGGGAGGGAGGCTGTTTATATTTTATTTTTTTCACTGAAATAATTCCTCGGCAGGAGAGAGGAGTCGCCCATGTGATTTCCTGGCATCAGACCAGAATGCAGAGGAGGCAGAGATGGAATGCGGAGGGAGGGGTGAGCATGTGCAGAGAATTCAATGCACAAGAGGCTTTCTTTTGTCATAGACTATCGGATATGAGACTAAATGCCTGATTTATTCTAGGCCGTGTAACGGTGGTGTCGCACACCGGAAATATCCGATCGACGAGCTCACGACGCGGCCGCGTGGCCGCGCGTTGTGAGCTTGTAGATCGTGTATTTTTTTTCGGAGCACGACAACCGGCGAGCAAACACGTATAAATCCCAGGCTTAACGGCATCCCCGAGCTCCGTGGTTAGACAGCGGCACGCCGCTATCACAGAAACAACATCATTATCCTGACTTAATCTCTCGTATGTTACAGTAGCAGTGTTGGATACTTACCAGGAAAGCTGCAGTCACAGTCAAGTGTTTCGCTTAATAAGCTAATTTCACTCACTCCTGTCAACTATATCCCCCTCTGCTCGCCTCCTAGGGTATTTATTTATTTATTTTTTACCTTGGAGGTGGTATGTGTGTGTGTGTGTGCGTGTGTGCGCGCGCGCGCGCGTGTACACGTGCGCGCACGTGTGTGTGTACACGCACGTGCGCATTGAGCGTGGCTGTAAACAATGTGTGCTCGTTGCCATACACTGTGTCTAATGTGCTTGTTAGCCCATTGCCGACATCCCCCTGGGGCATGTGTTCCTATCCTGGGTCTTATTCATGGTCCAGTTTTAACAAGCAGTGTCAATATGGGGCCATTGAGAGCTCGCAAGATTGCAGTCAATGGCAATTTTATGTGCCACACACAACGTGTAAATGAGGCTCCGCAAACATGGCCAGGACCCGCTCGATCTCTGTCAGTGACAGCAGGTAGGCTGAAACACAACGTCCACTTATCACACACACTATGGCTACAGGGAAGATGGTTCAGTATTAAGAAGGTTTTCCTCAACATTAAAAAGACATTTATGTTGTGCATCTGCACTGACTTTATATAGTTCCCTGACAAATGTCCTAATTACAAAAGGTGGACATACAGTACAGTAACACACTTACTCTGGAACGCCCTACCAACAGTCATTAAGACATGCGAATCCCTTGACTCCTTCAAAACCGCTCTCAAAGGGCACCTACGGATGGCTGAAATTCGAAACTGGCACCCGTAAAATCTGAATCCCCCCCCCCTTTTCCCTCACTGTATGTTTCTTTTCCCTTTTTCCCTCCATTATGATGAATTCCTGTTCTGTTCTTTGTCTATATAGAAGTGTCTATTTGTACGTCTCTAAATGTTTTGATGAATTGAACATGGTGGACCCTCTTGTAAACAAGGGTAATGCTTAATTGGGTCGTCCACTCACAGTTAACAGCCTTTGTATTGAGTTTGTGCTTGAAATGTACTGTAATTCTGCAAACTGTTAATACATATTTCAATCAATCAATCAAAAAACTGTGTGTAATAGTGTATGTGCATACATACATTTAGGGCTCTTGTACCTTCCTTGAGTATTTACTTTATTTTACTGTGATACTAGTCTGAACCACAGGTACCCTACTAATGTCTATTCTAGGCATAATAATAGGCAAACGTTCAGTGAAAATAGCAGGTCAACTGTGAAGAGATGTGGTGTAGATCAGGGGTGTCAAACTCATATCGGGTCATGGGCCAGATTGGGCAAAATTCCAACCAGTTGTGTTGTGTCTCAATGTTCTATCATGTGTTAGTTTCACTTCACACATTTAGATTATTATGGAGAAGATGAATTGTGCTGTTACACCCAACGTCACCCTAATTGGGCTTCACAGCCAGCTAAACTCTTCCTTGTAAAATTCCTCCAAAGAACAGGTAGGTGTTGTATAGGACTAGTTTAATACAAGAAAGTGAAACACAAAATAGAAGGCAGAAAGCACAATTAATAAAAGTAATACAAATAACTTGTTACTAATGTCAAGCAACTGTAACAGGCAACAAAGTAAGTATTTTCATGTAAGCTTAAATTTGTAACAGGTAAGGCAAACCTGGCAGAAATACTTAACCACTAAGGTATTGTATTGAATAAACCTTAAGAGCATCCACATGAGTAGGCCAAAACTACCACTACTGCAGAGCCATACATCAAACATAACATATAGAGTAGAAATATCTCACAATATGTCCCAATATACATTGTCACAATGTTGGATAATATGCCTACTTACTTATTTTGCCACTCAAAGGGGTAGAAACAAACGGATGGCTTTGGATCATCACTCTACTGTCTGTCAGAAACTATCTTTCTGGTTGTTTACAGAGGCTCTGGTTGTTTACAAGGAGAAAAGGAAATAGTCACTCACTTCCTGTAACCTATAGCAGTTGCAGCACAGACACAGCGCCCCCTGGAGACAGGGAGGTGCCAAACTTAGAGAAAATGGAAGGCCTATGCCCTCTAGAGGCAGTCGAGTAAGAATGGAGAACATGTTCCTTTACAATTCTGATTGCCTATAATTGAAAGCATTACTTTTATGAAGGCCTGTCACATTTATTAACAATTATAATCGCAATTATGTTTTGCATAATCAAAATCGTCATAATCCTTTTCATAGTAGTAGCTTATATAAAGTTATTATGCAAGATAACTGTCATATCTGCCCTGTGCACCTTTTGTTCACGAAGCCTAAAAGCCAAACAGAAACGTAATTTTTATTCACAATCATCAGTGACAGAATCACAGTCATTCATCACAATTATTTGAGCGACAATCAATCATCAAAATGTCATAATCGTGATTCGTGACAGCCCTACGTTTATGATAAACTTTGTGATAAGCGTCCCATCCTCTTTTAAGCCTCTACAGTGAAGAGGGAAAAAGGAGCCCTACATTATTATTCTACAGTCTCTCATTGTGTGTAGACTTCTTGTAAGTTGTAAGTTAAGTAATGCAGAAGTTTGACAATAATTTAACTCTTGAGAGTTCTTGCTCTCAAGAGGTAAGGGTCCATTTGAGTTAGCAACTCTCCATCATTTAGCTGGACCACCTGGATCCCCCTGGTGGTCCCCGGACACGTAAATTGCATGCTGTGTTCATGATTTGAGGCTTTTGTTCAAAACGGGGCAATCTTGCAAACTGTGAAAGCCAATTATAGCCAATTAGGATGGAATATGAAATATCGGACAGATCCGACTTGAGCACATGACCATAGAGATACTGTGTAACAATTTGTGAGATTTTTGAATCTGGAGGAGTAATATCAAAAAATGTGTTTTACAAAAGTCGGCCTCCTGGTGGCGCTATAAAAGGCAGATGCGGAAAATGCAGGTCAAAGGTTTGTCCTTGGCCTCTAGGGAGTGTGCATGCAACGTTTCACGCAGATCGGTGCAGTTTTAGGTAAAAAATGTGAAAAGCTGCCTCATGGTGGCGCTATAACAGGCCGTTCTGGAAAATGTGGGGCAGAGGTTCATCGTTGGCATCCTGGGAGTGTGTGTGCAAAGTTTGGCATCGACCGGGTTAACGGTGCCGGAGATTAGCTGGTAACAGACGGACGGAAGGACACACACACACACACACACACGGACGGAGTGCAAAACATACTCTCTCCCCATGCCTTTGGCCTGGTGGAGACAATTATAATGTATTGTGACCAGTAGAAGGTGAAATAGCGACATCTGCTGGGCCATTAATAGGAACAGCAGGCTGAACGACCCGGAAGTGACCTCCAATTCTAGCGAAGGGCGTTTGCCCCTTGGTTGGGAAATAAGACTGGCTGCTGTCCATGTGAAATTTCTGAAATTTCTGATGTCAAGTTGGTACCATCAGTCTTGCCCAAATATGGACAGACGATGGGAGAGGGGATCTGAGATTATGAATTCACAAAATGTAAAGAAATTCACACTAATACGTGAAATATATTCTGGGCCTACTGACAGCGTGCACAAGAAATTTGGCGCCCATCGATCAGTCCTGCGATTTGCGAGACACACACATGGCTCGTCCCCATAGGAGCCACACTGTAAGAAATTAATCACTTGAACCCTATTCTATGTCCCTATTCTGGAGGGAACATTCGGAAATATGCCGATCTCCAAGCTCACAATGTGTTGCAACGTGGCACGTTTTGAGCTAATACTGGCTATTTTCAGCAGGAAAAAAGGAGCAGACCAAGTCTAGAACCCTGTGGAACACCGGTCAACAAAGCACTATAGGGTTTAAGTGCTAAAATAGCACACATGTTTGTACAATGGTTTATCCTCAGTAACTGATCACTTGTGTCATTTGAAGTAAGTCCATTAACAGGTACAAGGCTCTGTACTGTTTCATGACAGCTTGGCCTTCAGTTGGCTATGCCACTTATAGCCCCTGGGTACCAGAGGGACATGCACTGGCCGTGGCCTGGGGCACAGAAGACCACCTCTGGAACCTACTGTAGTGCAGTAATGAATTATGAAATAAGCCATTATGGACACAATACAAAGTGATATACTCTCTGTGTGAAATACACACACACACACACACACACACACACACACACACACACACACACACACACACACACACACACACACACACACACACACACACACACACACACACACACACACACACACACACACACACACACAGCTATACTGTATGTATGCAGACACACATTAAGAATGAAGGCCACAAAGAGCATGCGAAAACGAGGAACTTTAAAAGAAGGGGGGGCAAGGAAATCCCGCCCCTCATGAATTAACGAACCCGTGTAATGGAGCCCAAGGTCTCATCGCCAAGCGTGATGGGAGCAGTCATGCGTTACCTCTCCACTTATTAGGAGGGAATGGGGGAGACACCGTTCCTTTGATTAATACTCCCACATTGCTTGGAGGGGTGGGGGGGTCATGAGGAACAAATAAAAACAAACGAGAGACTTTCTCTGAGAGAACAATGACATGAATCATAGGCATCTTTACCTGGAATTGATTGACTGGGACAGTCACAGAGATGTATTGATTGACTGGGACAGTCACAGAGATTTATTGATTGACTGGGACAGTCACAGAGATTTAGCAAGCAGACAAATTAGTAATAACAATGAACATACAACATTGATAGTTGACGAGGAAGTCAAGATGCGGAAGATTATCTGTAGCGGTAGTATGTATCCTAAATAATCCAATTTAATCCATTTAAGCCTGACCTCAAAATTAAAAAAAAAACCTTCTAAATCCTCCAGTTTTCTGAAATAAATTTTTTCACGATTTTTCAAAAATAGCAGACCTACAAGCTCGTAGCTTGTAGATCTGCTATTTTTCAATAGCTAAATTATAACAATGTTTAAAACACCAAAAGGGGTTCCCGCCCAAAATGGGATAACTGACATGCCATAACTGTGAAGCTGGGCTGTGTTGAAAATAAGATGACATAAGTGTGGATCTAAAATCTATGTTAAGGTAGTCAAGATATTAGGTAATTTACATCCGTCATATGATTGTAATTGTGGCCTTGACCATGATTGTGACCTTGAACATTTAATCATCTCTTTAAGGGAAACGAATTACTGCCAGTGGAAGATTTCTTTACTTATGTAAAAGAAGCAATTCAAAACATTGTAATTATTGCTGCAGGATAGTTTAATCTATAATAATACATAATTGACCAGTTCATGTATGTTTTGTACTAATGATCTAAATCTGCAAAGTAGCTAGCAACTAAATCTGTCAAATAACTGAAGTCGAGTAAAAAGTACAACATTTGACTCTGAGATGTATTAGGGATAGAAGTATAAATGATGAAGAATGTAAATACTCAAGTAAAAATCACACCCGTGTGAACTGAGTGGTGTAAGGTCTTATATAGACTGATCAGCTGTGGTCTGACGTAATGTCTGACGTAATGAAATCACACCCGTGTGAACTGGGTGACCATAGCAACCATGCTCATTTTTGAGTGGTGTAAACCACTCCTACAACTGGCTTTGTTAGTTTACGTGTCTGTCCGTACCACAAACAATGAGCATGGTTGCTATGGTCACCCAGTTCACACGGGTGTGATTTCATTACGTCAGACATTACGTCAGACCACAGCTGATCAGTCTATATAAGACCTTACACCACTCAGTTCACACGGGTGTGATTTATTTTGGTACGAACAGACACGGGTAAATTTTTTTTGGTACGAACAGACACGGGTACAAAGCCAGTTGTTGGAGTGGTTTACACCACTCAAAAAAGTTAGTATAGTACGATGTCATGATGAGTAAATGTACTTTGTTTGCTTCTAACACTGCCAACTGATCGTTCCCACCAAGTTTGATGAAAATCCTCAAATTCCGTTCCGCAGTTCTAACAAGCGGTTCATTTTAGCTGAGGGGTGTCTCTTCTCTGTTGCTAATGTGGGACAAGGAACTGTGCAAGTGAAGAGTGAAAGGAACTTATGGGCTCATTATTTGAGGATATAGTTTAAGCATGCCAACTTCCAGGCTTTGATGTTAGAGTTGGAGACAGAGTATGTTTCAAGACACTAGATGCTTTGCCATTACTCGTTTTCTGTCCGTTAGTTTTAGTGCCATCTAGAACGCCTTGGGATCACACAAGTTCTCCTTCTTAGAAAGATATCCCATTGCTTTACATTTTTGTAGTTTACTTCTATACTACAAGCCAATAAAACTGCTGCAAAGTGAGCAAACTAAACAAGTATGGAGTGTGGTACTGTAAATGGACAAAGTTAAAAGCGGTTATAATCAACACCATAATTGCTTTGACATACATGAGTGCACTTATCAAAGCTAATCATAGCTTTTAAATGTCAGTCTATGTGTTGGCCTTTTATGCTTTATGTTCTTAGCATTTCATTCCAAACTAGAAAAAGTGCCCTTCTGGGCACAGGTCTCCACCAGGAGGATAGGAGTGTGTGTGATGTTTGGCTAAATGTTTAGGAGTAATATAAACATGTTTTTTTGTTTGTTTGTTTCTTGCAACAATTTTCTTCATTTTGTTGAGGAAATGCAGAGCCAGATCACTCATAGCATCTCTGAGGATAGAATTCTGGATGAGCAGGACATGTGCAGCATTTTGTACAAAACGGGCTACTCCTGAAAACTTTGGAAGGCAATCTTAGCTAATCAGTGTAGAATCTGAGAAATCCAACAGGCTCGTCTTGATCACATGACTACAGAGATCATGTGTACCGATTTGCGTGAGATTTGGATGAAATCTGTGACTAACATAAACAATGTGTTTTGCAGAAATCGGCCTCATGGTGGCGCTATAACCGGCAGATGTGGAGGGATGCAGGGAAAATGTTTTTCCATGGCCTCTAGGGAGTGCACATACATAAGTTGTCGATGCAGTTATAGGTAAAAACAGGATTTGGCCTGTTATAGCGCCACCGTGAGGCTGATTTGTGGAAAAAATTGTGGCATGTCGTCCTCGGCCTAGTGGAAATGTGCGTGTATAATTTCATGGAAATTGGACACTGCGTTTGTGATTTGTGGCATTTTGTTCGAAACGGACCAATCATGTGAGCTTTGGAAGCCAATCTTAGCCAATCAGGATGGAAGATGGGAAATTGTGCAGATCTGTGATGATCACATGACTATGGAGATAGTGTATACCGAATTGTGTGATGTATGGATAAAATGTGTACGAGTCATCTACAGAAATGTGTTTTGCCTAAATCGGCCTCATGGTGGCGCTATAACAGGCCGTTGAGGAATATTTGGGGCAGAGGTTCGTCGTTGGCATCCAGGGAGTGTGTGTGCAAAGTTTGGCATGGATCGGGCCAACGGTGCCGGAGATTAGCTGATAACGGACGGACGGACGGACGGAAGGACACACACACGGACGGAGTGCAAAACATACTCTCTCCCCATGCCTTCGGCCTGGTGGAGACAACTATCTTAACACCAACTCCTGCTACACTACAGCGCTTGCAGTGATGGTAGTGGGTCATTTGCGGTCAGTCACCATTCCACAACCTTTCTTTAGCCACTCTCACCCTGGTATCCCTATTCTGGGCATGTCATTATTGTGACCGCAAGTCGCATTTACTATGAAATTGTGCATTTCCCGTCAGTTAGTTCGTCCATATGGTCATGCCTTGTGACATCACGTGACATCATCTTCATCTCATCTTTTTCTTTAACATGAAAAAAAAAGATTGTCCTCTCAATAAAGGTATCTATCTTTCATAATTATGTTTTTTGAAAAGCATAGATTCTTGCTTGTTTATGTTTGTTCTGGCAACAGATACGGTAAGCTATCTCATAGACTTCTATTTACAAATGTGTACAGATTACAGAAATGCTTTTACATGGCTTTTAAACTACGTTGATGATAACACACAAAAGTAGCAGGATTCACAGCGTTGTAAATTTATTTCCTAATCGATATTCCTATTCATCGCTACCAATGAATGTATGCTTTATTTTTGTCTCCATCTGGCTATGATTGCCTTCTAAAATTTGCAGGATTGGTCCTTTTTAATCAAAATGCCTCAAATCTGAACACAGCGTGCGATTTCCGTGCAATTATGCACACACATTCCCACTAAGGAAAGGAAGAAATGCCACTTAAACATTTTCAAATCAGCCTCATGGTGGGGCTATAACAGGCCAATTCCTGTTTTTACCTATAACTGCACCGATCTGTGTACAACTTTGTATGCGCACTCCCTAGAGGCCAAGGAAAAACCTTTGCCCTACATTTTTCGCATCTGCCTGTTATAGCACCACCATGAGGCCAATTCAAAACACATTTATATTACTAGCACAGATTGTATCCATACATACATCACGCAAATCGGCATATACACTATCTCTATAGTCACGTGTTCAACACAGATCTGTTAGATTTTTATAGTTTAAATATGCTTTATTTCAATTAAATCAAGTGTCGGGTCACCAAAAATTCTCCCTGATAAAAACAGGTGGTATGAAAACATGTGAGAAGCCCTGGTTTAGCGTAAACTGTTCCTTAACCCAGCAGCCAGTGCAGCAGATCCACCAGGGTACAAACAAACTGTTCCTTAACCCAGCAGCCAGTGCAGCAGATCCACCAGGGTACAAACTAACTGTTCCTTAACCCAGCAGCCTAGTGCAGCAGATCCACCAGGGTACACAAACTAACTGTTCCTTAACCCAGCAGCCTAGTGCAGCAGATCCACCAGGGTACACACTAACTGTTCCTTAACCCAGCAGCCTAGTGCAGCAGATCCACCAGGGTACAAACTAACTGTTCCTTAACCCAGCAGCCTAGTGCAGCAGATCCACCAGGGTACACAAACTAACTGTTCCTTAACCCAGCAGCCAGTGCAGCAGATCCACCAGGGTACACAAACTAACTGTTCCTTAACCCAGCAGCCAGTGCAGCAGATCCACCAGGGTACAAACTAACTGTTCCTTAACCCAGCAGCCCAGTGCAGCAGATCCACCAGGGTACACAAACTAACTGTTCCTTAACCCAGCAGCCCAGTGCAGCAGATCCACCAGGGTACACAAACTAACTGTTCCTTAACCCAGCAGCCAGTGCAGCAGATCCACCAGGGTACAAACTAACTGTTCCTTAACCCAGCAGCCCAGTGCAGCAGATCCACCAGGGTACACAAACTAACTGTTCCTTAACCCAGCAGCCAGTGCAGCAGATCCACCAGGGTACACAAACTAACTGTTCCTTAACCCAGCAGCCCAGTGCAGCAGATCCACCAGGGTACAAACTAACTGTTCCTTAACCCAGCAGCCAGTGCAGCAGATCCACCAGGGTACAAACTAACTGTTCCTTAACCCAGCAGCCTAGTGCAGCAGATCCACCAGGGTACAAACTAACTGTTCCTTAACCCAGCAGCCAGTGCAGCAGATCCACCAGGGTACAAACTAACTGTTCCTTAACCCAGCAGCCTAGTGCAGCAGATCCACCAGGGTACAAACTAACTGTTCCTTAACCCAGCAGCCTAGTGCAGCAGATCCACCAGGGTACAAACTAACTGTTCCTTAACCCAGCAGCCAGTGCAGCAGATCCACCAGGGTACAAACTAACTGTTCCTTAACCCAGCAGCCTAGTGCAGCAGATCCACCAGGGTACAAACTAACTGTTCCTTAACCCAGCAGCCAGTGCAGCAGATCCACCAGGGTACAAACTAACTGTTCCTTAACCCAGCAGCCAGTGCAGCAGATCCACCAGGGTACACAAACTAACAAAGCACTTTTTTAGTGTCAGCAACTGTCTCACACAGTGTGGCTGTAAAACATGACATTGGTTTCTAACACATTACAGGTAGAGGAGATGGTAGAGTGACTTTGTGTTATATATAACTTCACCCCCCCCCCCCCCCCCCCACCGCTGCACAGCCTCCTCCACGATTAACTTTCACTTTCCTCATTCCTGCTGCGAGAAAATCAATACAGTCAATAGAGTTTTCTTTTCCCCCGTCGTAGCGATTGGCCTGCCGGATCAGAGGGCTGCTGGAATGCTGTTTGACAGTCGTCATGATCAGCTATCCATTCTGAAGGACTGATAAGGTTCTCTGGATCCAGACACCATGCACTCTCATTGCAGTCCGCTAACTTTCAACCTGGCGTCCCTATTTTGGGGCATGTCACGAAATTTAAAAAGAAAGAAAACTATGAGGAAAAAGTGCTCTAGCCCAGGGTTTCACAACCTTTTGAATGTACAGTACAGGACCCCAAGCTTGATAAGCATTAGGCCGACCCCTATTTGACATTATGTTTAATAGAAGAAGAGGGGAGCGCTGCCGTGGTCCGTTGTTTGTTGAACTGAATACAGGTGCTCGTTGGCGAGGTTAGATAATATCATAAAAGAAGAGGATCCAAGGCACTCTGTTCCAGTGAGGTGAAAAAAAGGCTTTTTTATTGGAGTTAAGGCATGGCAAAGAACATTACAAAGAGGACCAACGCGTTTCGGCACTCAGCCTTTGTTAACTCTTGCCAGTGTACAAATATATGTCCATTTTATTTTACGCTGTTGCAGACCTGTAAGGGTCCATTTGGAGCCCAGGTGGTCCCCGAACCTGACAATGTGAAACAGTCCCCCACCCCGGCTTTCATTCCGGTACAGGTAGCTCTATTTTTACGAGAAGCGTTTCTATGGCAACCTGAGGTGCAGGTATAGGCGTAATATTGCTTGTTGAAAATAGTTTTTTTTTTAGGTTTAGCCACAATTGAGTTGGAATTGAATTAAAAAAAAAGTGAGGACAAAAAAAAAAAAAAGAACACAGCCTAACTTCCAATCTCTTCTCGCACTACACTCAGTGCACACATGAAAAGAATGATTCAAGTTGTGATCTGAGAAAGACAGGTGGGGAAGTGGAGGTGAGCAAAACCAAAACCGCAGCTTGCTTTATGTGAGCTAGGTTTTGGCAGCTCTTTGTGGGTGTTAAGTCTAATTGCTCCATAGCACGGCGGTGTCACGCGCCAAAAATAGCCGAGCTACAAGCCTCACAACGCATGAGTTGGTAGGTCGGCTATATTCGACGTGCGGCACCGTCGTGCAACGAAGTATGAACCAGGCTTTAGAACACCATATATCGTCTCCACTCAATCATATTTGACATTCTCCCAAAACTCACTATTTGATAGCTCTGTACAGTTGGAGGCCATCGATATTGTCCTTTTCTTTTTGCTGAGGTTTGCGTGATCTGCGCAAAAGGACAGTTAACCCATTTTGGGCGGGAACCCCTTTTGGTGTTTTAAACATTATGTTATAATTTAGCTATTGAAAAATAGCAGATCTACAAGCTCATAGCGCGCCACCGAGTGGCGCGCTACGAGCTTGTAGGTCTGCTACTGGAGGATTTAGAAGGATTTTTTAAAATTTTGAGGTCAGGCCTAAATGGGTCAAATGATAAGGGACAATATCGGTGGCACCCAACTGTAGCTCTGTATGTCTGAGTACAGTATGAAAATATGTTTGATAATGTGTGGAAATGAAAACTGCTGTTTTTGGTCAATATGCATAAAACCCAAAGACTAACCACTTAAAATATTAGCTAGATGAAGTACAAAATAGAGCATTACTTTATGAATAAACATGAAAAGGAAATTGTGTGGACAACATTTGAATAGGCGGCTGATTGCTTGTTTACTTAAAACTTGAATAATATTATCTTCAAAGGCCAGTGGATTTTGGTTTATGTTCGGTGCATCATCACAAACACATCTTTTAAACACTTGAACGTTGAACCCTATCCCTGTCCCCAGTGTTCCAGGCGTAATGGCATAATGGGTGAACATTTGGCGAAGATAGTGAACATAACCAATCTACAAGCTCACAAAAAATCCCACCCGTGTGAACTGAGTGGTGCAATTATATAGAGATTGATTCACTCTGACGTGATATCTGTGATGTCAGTGACGTCACATACTAACCATAGTAACCATGCTCGTTTTTTTGGTTGCTAACCATAGCAACCATGCTCGTTTCTTTGGTACGAACAAACACGGGTACACGGATACACGGGTACAAAGCCAGTTGTTGGAGTCGTTTGCACCACTCAAAAATAAAAATGCTTAAGTGTAAAGTGTCATGCTATTATTCTATTGATAAAGTAATCAATAGAATAATAGCTAAGAAAAGAATAGATAGTTGCAGCCCTAATTGGCATGGCGTTTAAAATGCTCTGTCCTACTGTTCTCCCTCTGTTGTGCGCTGCAGGTTTTACCCATGAACAGCCCCAGCCTTCTCATACAAATCGCATGTCAAGTGCTGTAAGCTTTGCCAATATAAAAGCCTCTTGAAGGAGAATTCCATGCTAGAAGGCTTTCTTACCTTTATTTGTAGTTGTTTTGTCCCCACCGAAGAGGTCCAGGTGTTATTTTGTGCAAAAGCTCCTTATTGGCTATTTCCCCTAATATAAGCCCTCAATGAATTGAATTGCATTGAATGGAATGGAATGGGGCATTGTGCTAATTCGCTTATTTCCATCGCTCAAAAATAAATTTTCTTTGTCCTCTCTTCATAATGTAAATAGTATCCCAAGCGGCACACTTTACTACTTATTCCGATGGAAATAAGCGAATTAGCACAAAAACCCAACCCCCATTGAGGGCTTATATTAGGGGAAATAGCCAATAATGCACTTTTGCACAAAATAACACCTGGACCTCTTTGGTGGGGATGTAACAACTACAAATAAAGGTAAGAAAGCCTTCTAGCATGGAATTCTCCTTTAAGATCTTTAAAACCTGTATCCTTTTGAGGCACTTTTCACAACTTGATACTGTAACTAAATAAATAAAGGGACAGGCACATCCACTATGCAAAATTATGCAGGTTATTTTGTTAAACTACTAGCGTTCGTTCCCTTTTACCATGTCGGTATAAACGAAGACAAAGATTATAATGTTTTTTTGCTACAAACCTCATTCATTAAAAATGGATCAGTGCTCCAATCTTTGCTATACACCTACACCTTAACTAATGGATCATAAAATTGTATTCTGAATGGAATTAAGCTGTGGCATAACTTTTCGAAATAGTACGTTATGCTCCAAAATTAGTTTTGTTTTATTCTGTTTTTCCAAAGGCAGAATGTGCATGAGTGCATCCCCCTCTGTAACGGGGGGAGAACAGGATATTTATTACCCTCGGTAGCAACAAGGGCAACAAGTGCCGTTGTAGATCATTATCTAGTAATGATATCACCAATCATCACAGGAAGATGTGTGATCATACACAATGTTCGGGATGCATTAACACATTTTGGACTGATGGCGATTTAAAAAAAAGGCTTCTAAATCCTAATAGTTTTCTGAAAAACCCATGTTTCTATGTCAGTTGTGCTCAACCTTTTTCATGTCAAGGACCCCCAGAATTATCTCTATTGGGCCACGGACCCCCATCTCAAAATATGTAGTTCCAGGGACTCCTCAGAAGCCAATTTATTAGTTAAAAATGTTCACTCTGAAATATATATTCAAAGATTTGCGCCACATTTTCACAACTTTTCAAAAATAGCAGACCTACAAGCTCGTAGCGCGCCACTCGGTGGCGCGCTATGAGCTTGTAGATCTGATATTTTTCAATAGCTAAATTATAACAATGTTTAAAACACCAAAAGGGGTTCCCGTACAAAATGGGTTAACCATGTCACATGTCCTCCCTGGTCTACGGCTCACCTCTGTGGGCTTGTTCTTCTCCAGATAGTCATTAAATCCATAAATCCTATTAAGCATACTTTCTCTTGGGATAAAAAATGCCTCATTAAATATTCAAAAATGAGTTTGATTTCATATTGACCTGCCCTGTCCAATAACGTCATGCAATATTTTATATTAGGCTACTGTATGCATGGTTCAAATAATCAGTCAGTGGCTATGGAAGAGACTTGTGGATTTGCATTTTCTGAAACATTGTCAACATTCTCAAAACCGTGCGAATACGATTCCACACATCAGATTATACTGTGCAACACAGAAACACCGTTTCATCTGAAAAATACCCTAATCTGATTCAACTGTTTATACATTCAGGCAATTATGCATAGTTTCTGAAGGTCTACTCTGCACTCAATCCCTGGCCATAAGCCTGCCAGTGATGGATAGTAGCTAAAGTACATTTGCTTAAGAAGTACCATTTTGTATACAGTTAATCCACTACATATCAGAGTCAAATATAGTATTTTTTAACTCAAGACTGTCTACTTTGCATTGTAAGCTTGTAGACCGGCTATTTTCGAAAGAAGTTTGACAAATATTGAAAAATGTGAGTGTTTTTACTTTGCTACTGTAACAATATTTTTATGCCAATACTTATACTTATAAGTTACTTGTAACATAGTATTCTTCCACTACTGACTGACACCTGCCCTCACCTGAGTATGTGTTAAGGCATAAAACTAGCTACATTTATTTAGGTTAAACCATGCTGTGTGTGGACGTTGGACAATGAGGCATTCAAGAGCTCACGTGATCTAGTTTTATTCGTTCTGAAATTAACGATGAATAATCACTGAATGTTTCAGTTGGGAGAAAAACATTTGTTGAAATAGTGTCAGTTACTGCAGTGGACCATGGTCGTGTGTGTGCGTGCGTGCGTGCGTGCGTGCGTGCGTGCGTGCGTGCGTGCGTGCGGTCAAGCATGTGTGTTCGTCCAAGTGCATGCGTGTCCAAATGAGTTAGCATTCTCCCTCAAATGATTCATAAATTGTCCATGTCTCACCGTTGTTTATCTAATTATATGTGATTGACAGGATGAGAGAGTCGGGCTCAAGTGGAAAGGGAGCCTCAGGCTGTTTACTGATCTACATATGGTTCACTATTTCATGCTAAACAGGGAGAGGGGGGTAATTGGACCATAACGACAGAAAAACAGCACATATTGTAGCAGCAGGTATACTTAAAGGCAGTCATTGAGGAAAGTACGGAGACACAGGCTGTGGCTGTGAGATGAAAACCAAGATCTCTTTTCAGAAACGTCCATAATCATAATTAGTATTATAGCATCTTTCTTGCGGTCTATCCAAGCATCTTTAGATGCTTAGATAGGCCGCCGTTATACGTTTTTCGAAAAGAAAATAATATTGAATGTTATATAATGTTATATATTTGATGAATCCTGCTATGTAGTAGGGAATAGGGATGCACCATGCAATAACAATTTATTTTGGGAGCTCAACGACAACCTCCAGTTGACATCTGAATACAGTAAATTGCCATTAATGATTCTGTCTGTTTTTTGTTTTTTAATCTATAACAGAACTGTTTCTATCCCTCTGGTACTTACAATTTCAAAGTGATATCATTTAGAACAAGTTCTCACTTTCATGTACTGTAGGCCTATTGGTGTCTCTGTGCCACAGACAACACAGTCACATCCTGAGTGTTTACCCATTTAAACTGCAGGGAAAGCATCTGTGTGTCATTTTAGATTTCTTTTTTTTTTAAATAATAAATTAATAATAACATTTTATTTTTGGTTTTTGCTTTGGAAAAATAATAACAGCATCTCTATGCATACATAGGACACAAGTGCAGTTCCCAGGATTTTTTTTCCCCCACCCCTCTTCCCTCCCTCCCCCCTCCAAGTGACTCCATCTCCAGTGTCTCTGTAATATCCTTGCTTTCTTCAGGACTACATATGGCATCAAGTCAACACTTAACAGGGGCAAAGGGCAATATCGCTTCAGAGTGTACATTTCAGAAGGAGAAAAAGAAGAAAGAGTGGGCAGACAAAAGAAAAAGACAAGGACAAAAAAAACAACAACCATTTTAGATTTCTTAGGCTACTCAAAGAAAACAGACTTGTGACGCGTCACTTCGTGCCGCACTGCGAGCTTGTACATCTGCTATTTTCGAACCTTTTTGGAAAGCCTTTGAAAGTGTTAGAACTACCGATTTAAAAAGCATTTTGTAGAATATCTGCCTCAGGTCATAATGTTGGGGTTAATGTATGTATTTGTAGCTCTGAGTTAAACGAACACTCAGGGCAGTATTATGCGTGTCTTAAGTACCAGGTCTTATTACTTAACTTAAGACCTGGAGGCGTGGTCAATGCTGTTTGGCCACTCAGAATAGCCAAATGGCATTGATCACGCATCCAGGATCCAGTTAAGTAATAAGACCTGGTACTTAAGACAAGCATAATACTGCCCTCATGGATTTAACAGTAAAAGAAGGACAGCTAGAAACAGAGCGAGGAACGGTGGAGGTCAAGCAGTGGTGTCACAGTGTTCGGGAGCCTGCAGAGAGATGGCTGACGGTGACAAATGTCCCAGAGCACCTCAGCCCTGCTAGCAACCTGCAAAGCCCTCCATGGGGGCTCACATGATATGTAACCTTACATTCAGTACAATAAGCAGATGAAAGTGATTGTGTTTGATCAGAGGTGTTCATAACGTGGCTTGTGTACAATGTAGGGAAAGCTTTATTAAGCTTCCCCAGAATATTAAAGATGGAGTGCCGTGATTTTCTTCCACCCTAAAACATGATCATCAGGTATTATTATATAAGGAGGAATATTAAGTAAAATGTCATTTTTATGTGGACACGCCCACCAGTTCACCAGTTCATTAAGTATGCTACTGTAAGTATGTTAACCTTAACACCACCCACCTAATCCAGTCCCTCCGCCACCACCCACGTGTCCTAGTCCCTCCCTCTCCTTACAAAAGGAATGCCCATGGTCTCTGCCCATTTGTTTACAAAATGGCAGGGGGAGGACAAATTGGTGTCTGTAATGTAACAAAAACTCATGTTTTTGTGAATGTTAGAAGTTAGACACTCATTTCTTATAATCCACGCATCCATACCATATCAGACCTGTTTTTTTATTATTTATTTATTTATTTCCTCCAATTATCTTGTCCCTCCGTCAGATGGCGCTTTATTATCACAATCAGCATCCACCTCATCATCCAATTAAATCATTTAGTTTAACAGCAGAATCAATTAGTTTGATAGATCATTTAGCATGAATAATTTGCCAATATAGGTTGATTGATTTCCTCCGGCCAAGCACCCTGGCATTGAAACTGCCCTTTATTGACACAAAAACACTTGCAGCTCTGCCCTAGGCCCATGATGCTAGCACCCAGAAGATCCTCCACTCTTCTATTGCTCTGGTCAACCTCAATTTACAACTTGAATATACCGTTCCTTCTGACTGTATTTGACGTTTCAGCAAAAGTCGTGTTGCCAGATTTTGCAAGAGACAAGCGGCCTGAGGGTCCTTCGCATGAACCACTGATCTAGTCAACAACTCCCCTGCAAGTGACTTATATAATAACAAGCCCAAGTCGCTTGTAATAGCCAGACATGGCAACATGACTGACAGTGCGACACAAACATATACTTCTAATTCTTGCCTTTACGGCCTTGTATTACAAGTATTACATAATGACTACAACAGCCAACAAGAATGCACACTACACTCTGAATCAAAGCCCGACCGACCACTGTGATTATAAAAGAAAACACAACCTGGATTCCTTGAGAACAGCAGAGCAGCTGGACAGCAGACTATGGCTGGTTTCCTAGACCTAGATTAATCTTGAAGTGAGCAGTGCCAGGACCCGACGTGAAATCTACTTGCTTCCAATCTAATTGACGTCTGCTGTGAACTGTTAATGTGTGGTAATGTGTGAAAATGACTGTTTGACAGCTGTCACAGATACGCACAGAGCAACCTGCCGCCGCCATGTTCAAAGTTCACACTTGTTTGTGGCAGCTCCGCCCACAAAGGTTGTCATATGTTTTAAAAAATTATAATGAGGGGGAGGTGCGTGGGTGCGTGTGATAATAGTATGTCACACTATCACGTTTGACTGTCAAGGGTTCAGCCTCCAGGAAGAAACCCTAAATCATTGCACATAAAAACCACACCAGAGGTTCATAGACACATGATAAACTGGAAAAAATACAAAGATTGTGGCACTCCATCTTTAAAGCTAAACTCCGTAAGATGAATATGTCCATTGTATCCCTCACCCGACGGAGAACGGAATGCAACAATGTCTGAAATAGAATACAGATGATATCACATCTTGTGCATGTCCTAGATCGGAAGGTCCCGTTCAGGACAGAGAGCTGGTGCCATTTTGGTACTGGTTACTAACAAAGTGTTTCCCAAAGATAAGCTTTAACCCTATACTTTGTTGTACATCAAATTACAAAATAGTCAATCTTCAAGCTCTATAAGTTGAGCTTGAACATCGGCTGTTTTCAGGTGAATGTTCGCCTAAATGTTCACACATATTTTCACCAAATGTTCAACAATTTTTTTGAATGTTAAATTATTATGACATGCCCAGACTAGGGACGCATAGGGTTGATGGTGATTATTATTTGGCCCCTAGATTTTACGGGGGCCAGTTTCGAATTGCAGCCGTCCGTAGGTGCCCTTTGAGAGCGGTTTTGAAGGAGTCAAGGGATTCGCATGTCTTAATGACTGTTGGTAGAGAGACCCATGTTACTGAACAAACTCTATCGCAATGATTATTATCAGAATATAGAGCTTTAACTGTACTGTGTGGAAAAAACATCACTTACGCTACTGTTACCGGTTGACAGTTTGCAATAAATATAACTGGTAGTTTGCACTTGCCAAGAGCTTCCATTTTAGATTTTTAGAATTAAAGCCATTACTTTGAGAAGGATTAAGGTGTTTTGGCGGAACCTCGCTGTCTGTACTGTGACCAGTACCTCCCCCCCTGAGAGGCAAGGTACGTTTTAAAAGATTGCCTGTCGGTTACGGAGGAATATTTTTAGCCAGGCATTGGAGCAAGAGTGTTGTGCCAATTAATAACCTGCACTTTCTCCGGAGGTGCTTTTGAATATTCAACGAAAACTCAATCATTTATTAATAAGACAACTGCTACGGGTGCTAGAGGCCAGGGGAGCAGCTGAAGTGTCTGCCAAAAAAGGGGAGAGGGGGGGGCATTCATCAACTGATCACACCAATGTCTCAATACGATACACGATGATCATCATTCATGTGTATTCAATTGACCTGACTGTATGTTTGTGGTTTAGCTGCTTTTACGCATGTGAATGCAGGTTGATCATAATACTGCCCTGGTTCTCATCGCGAGTTCCCCCAGATCGAGGTCCTTGGGGGGGTTTCAGGGGATCCCCATCAAAATGATTGATAGCTAGGAAACAAATGGACCCTTTCCGGTCTGTAACTCTGAGAAATGGAACCAAATGGACCCGTATTTGTACACTCCCTGATTAAAAATGTACAGTGTAGACTGGGGTACCGCAGAGGCAAAGAAATCCTATCAAATGGTAGTCTGACGTAATCCATATCAAACTGGGGGTCCTTGAAAAATAAAATAAAAAGGTTAAGAATCACTGATATACTGTACAGTAGGGACACAACAGGGGATAGATGCTCAAGCTGTCGATGCTACGCTCTCCAGCTCTGGAGTAGCACGCATCTGGAGCCATTCCAAGAGCCCCCAGGGGTAGAGCTGAAGATGAACCCCCCCCCCCCCCCCCCCTAGTGCCATCAGAGGCATCACAAAGACACGGAGCACCAGATCACCTAAGGAGACCGGGAGGGAGTGAAGAGCACAGCCTGAGGGACGCTAGAGGGGGGTTGGGGTCTGATTTGCACCGTTAAGCAGCTGTTCGTTCCGGCGTTTGTTGTTTCAAAGGAGCCGCTTTCATACTTTTACATGCACAATGCCTCGCTTGAGATTCCAAACACACAAATCCCCTTCCTCGCGCAGAAATTAAAAGTCACGTCGAGGCATAGGCTTGAAAACTCCAAAGAGATTTGTTTCAGCACAGCGTGGTCACCTGGGAATGGTTAAGGTTTCCCGGTTTGGTCCCTCCTCCCAAGGTGCGTCAAAGTGTCCTTGAGCACGATTGCTCCCTGGGCGAGAGCTGCCCACTGCTCCTAATAGTTACACTGTAAAATGCTCAGTGTTCATTTAAATTAACACATTTTTTACAATGTAGGTTAGGTGAAATGCAGAGGACAAATTTGAGGTGTGCGCAAATGAACTTAGCCCCAAGAGTGCCAAGTGGAATGGCTGTGTGGATAAACTGCATTAATAATTACATTGCATTCTACGTTGCATCCTTTTAAACCAAATGTATGACTGTAACCCATGCTGTTTGCGTGTATTTTTAAGACAATGGGCTCCATTTTAGTCACCGCTAAACCCCTTATCCCTAAAATTCTTTGCCTTTTTTTTACTATTTTGCAAAACATTTTTGAATAGTTAAAATGGCCAGTCTACAAGCTCACAACATGTCAATGTAGATCGGCTAGTTGAACTATTCAAAAATGTTTTGCAAAATAGTTTAAAAAGGCAAAGCAGTTTAGGGATAAGGGGTTTAGCGGTGACGAAAATGGAGCCCCTCGTCTTTGCATTAATTCTTTGCCAAAATTGGAAGTTTTGGTTTTGGATTGTGAGCTCATAATTGTCATAGTTCACCACATAATATCCACTGATATTATGCACTTTGCCAACTTATTCGTCCTTCTGCTGCATGAATGTATTCTCTGTATGTCTTCAGTCACTAATTTATTCATCTTTTATACTCTGCACTTTCTATATTCTGTATATTTTCTGTTTTGGCTGGAACATAATGGATAATACATTCTACATGTATAATCCGGATAAGGTGCATTTGTTTTGAATTAGCTGTACTATATATTACACAGGCCTACTGTATTACTACTTGTACTACATTCCTTGTATTATAACACTTTTCTTTTTTTTCTTTAATTTGTTTTGTTTGTTTCATCACTTCCAATTCCACTTGTTTATCCTGTATCTCTATTATTATCCTGATTGGGTAAAATTGGTATCCTGGCCTGGTTTACTAAGTAGTTGGCGAGACAAGGACAGCCCTATTACTGAACAAACATGAGAGCTATGATTGCATATGATTGCATAATTGCAATGATTGGTATCCGAGTATAGTTTTAAAGAAAAAGCTTCTTTTTTTTTAAAACATAACTTACGCAACATTTAAAGGACCACTTCACCACTTTTCAACCTATCTTCATATAATAGGACCTCACTAATAATCATGATAAAATGGTACAATTTTTTTCTACTCGGTCTGTGTCTCATAGGAGGGCTGTGGGCAGTTCAGAAACCTGTCCACCAGTGACATCATCAATAGGGAATTCAAGCTAATAGAAACTGCAGGCTTTCTAGTACTGAAAAGTTGCAATGCGAAAATGGAAGCCATCATTCTCACAATAATAAACATCTAAACATTTTTGTAATTGATGTCACTGGTGGACGGGTTTCTGAACTGCCCAAAGCCCTCCTATGAGACAAGAGTTGTGCAATTTTAGCATGATTATTAGTGAGGACCTATTAAATGAAGATATGTTGAAAAGTGGTGAAGTGGTCCTTTAATTTGTATTTGGAACCAGTTAAGATTTTTCTGATCTATCGCACTGTGAATATCAACCTGTATGAATGAGCCATCGTGAATAGTTTTGATGAAACAATATTTGCTGGTGAGTATTTCGCATTCTCGTATGGTTTATTGGTCACAGCCTGGCGTGTAAAGCCCTTTAACCCATTTTGGGCGGGAACCCCTTTTGGTGTTTTAAGCATTAGGCCTATGTTGTACTTTAGCTATTGAAAAATAGCAGATCTACAAGCTCATAGCGCGCCACCGAGTGGCGCGCTATGAGCTTGTAGGTCTGCTATTTTTTGAAAAATCGTGAAAATGTGCCTCAAATCTTTGAATATTCTTTCAGAGTTTCAGTTTTTAACTCAAATCTTTTCTTCTGGAGAGGTCCCCTGGAACAATGGTTTTTCAGAAAAAAATACATTTTAAAAAGACATTTTTAAAGGCACGCAGCACGCGCACCAATGCCAGCCACACTCGATCATGATTGGAGGAAGGCACCTCTCATCCTGATTGGATGAAAGCTTTGCCACCCAAAGCCCAAACCGAAACTAGGGTTTTTTGACCCCAGGGGCTCACTGGGGACAGGGAGGAACTCCTTATATGGTCAGCACACTTTATAGTAGAGAGGACTATCCAAAAAATAAGAAAAAATAAGTGATAGTTGAATTAAGTGAAATCACTGAATGTACCTTTAAAATTTCGAGGTCAGGCCTAAATGGGTTAAGCAGGATGATACAGACGGGGGTGCAGGCAGAGATAATGCTACACTTAGGGCCATGCATCCATGGCTGCGAAGAGGCCATGTGGAAAAAGAGGTCCTTTTTGTGGAGGCACAGAAGAGGACGCCTCATTTGGATGCAGTTAATTAGAAAGGTTGATTGATTTGATGGCACTAGTGAGGCGGGACGGCAGAACGCACTGGTCTGTGAAGGAGTCTACTCTCAGGTCGATATTTACGCCTTTCAGCCAAGCTTTAATAACAACATTAATCCATTTTGGGCGGGAACCCCTCTTGGTGTTTCAAGCAGTTCTACTTTAGCTATTGAAAAATAGCAGATCTACAAGCTCATAGCGCGCCACCGAGTGGCGCGCTACGAGCTTGTAGGTCTGCTATTTTTGAAAAGTCGTGAAAATGTGGTGCAAATCATTGAATATATATTTCAGAGCGAACATTTTTAACTAAAATATTGGCTTCTGGGGGGTCCCTGGAACTACATATTTTGAGATGGGGGTCCGTCGCCCCAATAGAGATAATTCTGGGGGTCCTTGACATGAAAAAGGTTGAGCACAACTGACATAGAAACATGGGTTTTTCAGGAAACTATTAGGATTTAGAAGCCTTTTTTTAATCGACATCAGTCCAAAATGGGTTAAAGGCTCTGCTTCTTCTTTTTTTATTTATTTTTTCTGCAGTTGTCTTCCAGGGCAAATTCTGTACGGCAACGATTGCATCCATTTCAGCCCGAACTCCGTTCACTGATGCTATAGCTTAGCTCAGAATTCCTTGTAAAAAAATAAATAAAAAATAAACTGTGGTGGTGTTAAGCCGGATTTATACTTAGTTGCGCGCCGGTGTTGCATATCAAGACCTTTAAGTTTACAATTTCCAGTTCCATCAAGGAGTATTGATTTAATGTGAGAGCCCCAGAAACACGTTTTCCATGAAATGTTATATAAATGGAGTAGTCTGGCAAGAAGAAACAAAAAAAACTATTCATGGACATTTACATTGACTGCATAAGCTTTAACATGAACCTATCCTAAAGCTAAAATTGTCCCTGTCGTATTCCACAAGATACAAACAAATACAAGAACTTATTGACATGCATACACATGCGTGCACACACAGTAGACAGATCAAACAAGTCAATCATTTTCGTCTGACATCCAAATTAAAATTAGCGTAACTATCCTCCAGAGAGGATCACGTTGCTAGAGAGGTGGTGTGTGACAGGTTCATTGTGGTAGTATGAAATGCAGAGCGGGCCCCAGGGACACTATCACCAACCAACCCCCAAACCACTTTAAAGTCTCCTGTCTTCTCAATCTGAATCATTCCACACATTGGCGTATCCCTGCGCCATGTCCTTCATTATGTGTCTGCAGGTTTATTAAAGCTAGCATGTTCTGCCACAGTATAGCAGATCTACTGAACCATATAGGCACTGTATAGTCTCCAGACTTTCAGATTATCTTATTCTGTTGAATCGTGCTTAATCAAAAACAGCATTCCTAGGTGGATCCTGAGAGCCACATAATTCAATGTTTTGTTGAAATGACACCATCATACATACTAGAAAGACTAAATCAGGCAAGGGTCATTTATGACAATACCTGAAGCTTTTAACGTAGTTATGTTAATAGCTTGTTTTAAAAACAACATGGTATTCACTGGCTCCCAGTCAATGATGGACAATTGTTTAATAAACAATAGTATCGCTGTTGTATTATGAGTATGACCCATATTTGATGTCAGCCAGTAGATGTAAAGATAATATACTGTATATCACAATGTCAAAATAGTGTTGTGATCTAATTTTGGAATAGCCGACGGACACAAAGTGGGCTGGCTACGAGTCCGAGTAAATTATGGATAATGGTTAAAATTCCAGCAATCAGTCATATGTATCAAATGTATTCTCAGTTTGCATGATATTAAAATGAGACATCTTGCAGTGGTAAGCCTCAATGTTCAAGCCAGGATCAATGAGGTAAAACTTGTCTTCCATAGAATTGACTACTACACAAAATAGTATTTGTTAAATTTACTATTCAAATCAGGCATCATGGATCTGAATTTGATGATCATGGCAAAACAGACTTGGGCTGGCGTGATTGGGAGGAACGGTCTCCCGGATCTAAACCCGAGTGGTGAGTTGTTATTGGACTTCTGTGCTAGTCATGGACTGACCATAACAAACACCATGTTCAAGCATAAGGATGCTCATAAGTGTACTTGGTACCAGAGCACCTTAGGCCAAAGATCAATGATCGATTTTGTAATCGTGTCAGCTGATCTGAGGCCGTATGTTTTGGACTCAGGGGTAGAGTTTCCGGATGGCAACCGCAAGGTCGCCAGTTCAAACCCGGGCTCCCCCAGAGTTAGTGTCGAAGTGTCCTTGAGCAAGACACTGAACCCCTAATTGCTCCTGATGTGCTGGTTGGTACCTTGCATGGTTTCCACTGCCATCAGTGTATGAATGTGTGTGTGAATGGGTGAATGTAATGCACAATCTATGTAAAGCGCCTTGGATAAAGGCACTATATAAATGCACCATTTAGACACTCGGGTGAAGAGAGGGGCTGAACTGTCAACTGATCACCATCTGGTGGTGAGTTGGTTCAGATGGCAGGGGAAACCTCTGGACAGACCTGGCAAACCCAAGCGGGTAGTGCGGGTGAACTGGGAACGTCTGGACCTCTGTCCGGAAGGACTTCAACTCCCACCTCCGGCGGGACTTCTCTGGCATCCCTGTGGAGGTTGGGGACATTGAACAGGAATGGGCAATGTTCAAAACCTCTATTGCTGAAGCTGCAGCTGTGAGCTGTGGCCAGAAGGTCATAGGTGCCTCAAGGGGCGGTAACCCTCGAACTCCCTGGTGGACAGCGGAGGTCAGGGAAGCCGTCCGACTGAAGAAGGAGGCCTACCGGGATATGTTATCCCGGGGGACTCCGGACGCAGTTGCAGGGTACCGACAGGCTCGAAGGGCAGCAGCCGCGGCTGTGACTGAGGCAAAGCAGCGGGTGTGGGAGGAGTTCGGGGAATCCATGGTGAAGGACTTTCGGGCGGCACCAAAGTTGTTCTGGAGGACCGTACGACACCTCAGGAGGGGAAAGCGGGGAACCATCCAAGCCGTGTACGGTAAGGATGGGACTCTGCTGACTTCAAATGAGGAGGTCGTAGGGCGCTGGAAGGAACACTTTGAGGAACTCCTAAATCCAATAACATCAGACCCACCCTCCCTGACAGGAGCAGAGCCTGAGGATGATGGGGGATCGTTGTCAATCTCCCGGAAGGAAGTCACTGAGGTAGTTAAGCAGCTCCACAGTGGCAAAGCTCCGGGGGTTGATGAGATTCGTCCAGAAATGCTGAAGGCCCTGGGTGTTGAGGGGCTGTCTTGGTTGATACGCCTTATCAACATTGCGTGGAAGTCTGGGTCAGCGCCGAGGGAATGGCAGACCGGGGTGGTGGTCCCACTATTTAAAAAGGGGGATCAGAGGGTGTGTGCCAATTACAGAGGTATCACATTACTCAGCCTCCCTGGGAAAGTCTACGCCAAGGTGCTCGAAAGGAGGGTCCGGCCGATAGTCGAACCTCAGATTCAGGAGGAGCAATGTGGATTCCGTCCTGGCCGTGGAACAACTGACCAGATCTATACTCTTGCAGGAATCCTGGAGAAGGCCTGGGAGTATGCATGTCCGGTCTACATGTGTTTTGTGGATTTGGAGAAGGCATATGACCGGGTCCCCCGGGAGGTCCTGTGGGAGGTGCTGCGGGAGTATGGGGTGAGGGGGACCTTATTGAGGTCCATCCAATCTCTGTACACCCAAAGCGAGAGCTGTGTCCGTGTGCTCGGGAGTAAGTCGGATTCGTTTCCGGTGGGGGTTGGCCTCCGCCAGGGCTGCGCATTGTCACCTATCCTGTTTGTGATTTTCATGGACAGGATCTCGAGACGAAGTCGTGGCGGAGAGGGTATTCGGCTCGGTGACCTAAGGGTTGAATCACTGCTTTTTGCAGATGATTTGGTCCTGATGGCACCATCGGTCCAAGACCTTCAGCTCTCACTGGACCGGTTCGCAGCCGAGTGTACGGCGGCTGGGATGAGGATCAGCGTCTCCAAATCTGAGGCCATGGTTCTCAGCAGGAAACCGGTGGATTGTGCAGTCCGGGTAGGGAATGAGGCATTACCCCAGGTGAAGGAGTTCAAGTATCTCGGGGTCTTGTTCACGAGTGAGGGGAGGACGGAGAAGGAGATCAGCCGGAGAATCGGAGCGGCAGGGGCGGTATTGCAGTCGCTGTATCGCACTGTTGTGACGAAAAGAGAGTTGAGCCAGAAGGCAAAGCTCTCTGTCTACCGAGCAATCTTCGTTCCTACTCTCACCTATGGTCATGAAGTGTGGGTCATGACCGAAAGAATAAGGTCGCGAATACAAGCGGCCGAAATGAGTTTTCTTCGACGGGTGGCTGGCATCTCCCTTAGAGATAGGGTGAGAAGTTCAGTCACACGAGAGAGACTCGGAGTAGAACCGCTGCTCCTTCGCCTGGAAAGGAGTCAACTGAGGCGGTTCGGGCATCTGGTTAGGATGCCTCGCGGGCACCTCCCTAGGGAGGTCCTCGACGCACGTCCCACTGGGAGGAGACCCCGGGGCAGACCAAGGCGCAGTTGGAGGAAATACATCGACTCACTGGCCTTGGAACGTCTCGGAATCCCCCAGGAGGAAGTCACTAATGTTGCTGTGGAGAGGGAAGTCTGGAGCACTCTGGTGGAGCTGTTGCCCCCGCGACCCGACTACGGATAAGCGGTTGAAGATGGATGGAAGATGGATGGATGGCAAAACAGACATTGTGATTTTGTTCTTATTGTTCAAAGTCAAAGTCGTACGATTTGTCACACACGTTACCGCAGTGAAATTTGTTCTCCGCATTTGACCCATCTCTTGGAGCGGTTGAGCCGCAGCCAAGGAGCGGTGAGCTGCAGCCGTGCCACGCTCAGGAATCATTTGATTAGTTGCTTTGACCCCCCCAATCCAACCCTTTGATGCTGAGTGTCAAGCAGGGAGGCATTGGGCCCCATTTTTACAGTCTTTGGTATGACCCGGCCGGGGATCGAACCCCGACCTCCCAGTTTCAGGGCGGACACTCTAACCACAAGGCCACTGAGCTGGTGAATAGCACTTATGACGGGATCTAATCAGTGTGTAACTCCATAGTTGGTTTTAGCCCAATCCAGCCCCCACTGATTTGTTGTTGGGGCATTTTCAAGTACATCCATACTCAAAATGAAACATTTCTTGAATATAAAACATGTATGAAAAGATATATACACATGGGAGGTACTTCCTCGGCCTACTGGCAGCATGCACAAGACATATGGCAGTAATCAGTCAAATGGTTTGTGAGATTAGCCGTAAACAAACTGACACACACACACACACACACACACACACACACACACACACACACACACACACACACACACACACACACACACACACACACACACACACACACACACACACACACACACACACACACACACACACACACACACACACACACACATCGACCCTCTTCTATCCAGCTTGCCTCCTATAGACCCATGGTGAAAAAAGAAGCAGCAGCTCTTGGTGATAGCGCACATCTCATGCTTTAAAGGATCCATACCATGAATTTCATGGTGATTATTTTTTTCGTGGCACGGCATTTTAATGACCAACATGTGTGCATGCAGTGCACACAGAACAGCTGATAGCCTAGTAAGGTAACTCCACACCAAGAAGACTTGTCCAGACTAGTCAGCACAAAAAAGGTCTGCCGACGAAATATTATTTAAGGCATGCAATGCAAATTGCAGAAAGCAGCCACCAGTGCTGGTTTGCACTGTTGCCAGTTCTGCTTATTATAAGCGACTTTGGGCTAGTTTTCCTGTAACATAGCTTAATATTCAGAGTTGCCCGTTGCTTTATAGTTTGGGCTTATTTCTGAAGTGTAGTTGCTTATTTCGGCTTGCTTTCATGATTCGTTTTAAAAATAGCTGATGTAATAGGGCTCAAGTAGTGAAACTAGTTGCTTCTTTTGGATTTGTTTCTCACCAAAGCGCATGCATTGTCTCCTGCCGACAATCTCGTGACTGGCGACAGCCGACCGTCAGGGCAATGTGGAGTTGGCTGTAGTGTAGACACACAAACACAAAAGTAGACTTAAAATAATCAGACGACTTCTTTACTGCGCTGCAGAGGTGAAACTAATAACAAGAAATGACTTGGACCAGATATATCTGAGTGGTAAATTAGAATAAAACCTTTAGAAAAACGTTTGGACAAAAACAATATATTAAATATTAATAATCGTTTTAAAATGCATGGTGTAGATCTTTTAATACAAGTGAGCTTTTTAATTTCACCTTCATTATTTTCAATTGACATTCTGTTTCCACACTCCCTGTTTTCTCTTGTGTTCACGTGCGTTTGGCTCGGTTTATTAGCCCCCCAGGGAAAGAAGTACCAAAGCAGCCATGGTTAGGTGGGTGTGCTTCAGAACCCATTTATACCTCACAATAGGCACAGTCAGCCATAGGTGCCTCACAAAACCCATTTAGAATCCTTTTATTTGTTTTAATCGTACCGTTATCAGAGTGACTCTTGTTAATTTCCTTTTGCAGCAACATTTGCTTCGGTCGGCTTAGTAAGCAAACATAAATTACAGCGATAATGCAAGCATGTTATCATGGCTTCTCGGAATGTTGATGAGATATTGGCATTTTATAAACACCATGCATTTTGACTGCTTATTCATACGTGATGCCCCTCGAGACCCTCAGAGTCGATAAGTGAAGCGTGCAGGCAGGTCCCGCATGTTTCTTTGCAATGTATTGACTGTTTGCAGCAGATGGTAGGGGGCTACGGCACATCCCTGTGGAGATGCAAAGGACCTCCACTTCACCATGCACCCACCCACATAGAGCACACGCACACACACCTACTCTGTACACACACTTCTCCTCCGCTGACTCAATCAGATCAATCTCACCGTGACAGCACTTCCCCGGCAGCAGAGGTCCTAAATATACTGGTCTAAATTAGGATCTAACCCAACACCTTTCTCCCAGAGGATACAGGCACTGATACAATTTGGAAAGCAAACACCGGACACTAATGTGCGCATAAAATGAGTTTCCCAATGGATGTCAGAGATATATATTGCCATGGTGAGCTCTGAGCACAGGCCGCCACGGTCCTCCTGAAATACAACATTAGTTTCTGTCCCATGAAGTATGCCTAGGTAGCCTGATTATCTATGGTAGCGCTGTAACATAGTTTATGGGTCTGAGGGAAAAGGGTAAAGACTGAATCAGTAAGTTATTTTAGGAATGCGCCTCCTGAAATATTCAGTGATGGTCTATGGAGGAAGTCAACCACAGAACAAACAGAATACAGCACATGATATATTGCAAACCCCAAGCCTTAATCTCCCCACAAGAAAAAAGCGGCAAAGGTTGGGAGTTTGCAATATATCATCCTTCTTTTGTTTGTTCAAAGATCATTAGGTTAAGCATTCACACGAATATGACGGAATTAATTCACGGTGCTGTATTGATAATGATACAATCATTTCCATGTTATAAAGTTTATTTGGCTGGTTTAGTTTAGTATGAGCAAGTGTATATCTTTCTTTGTAGTTATCTACCAATTACATCAATACCATTGAGCTGTTCAAAGTAAATATGACTACAGAGAAAATGGGTGCTTAATAAGGCATCCATCCATCCATCCATGCATCAGTACAATTTACCGTTTTATTACTTCTTCCTACAGTCAGTCAATATGCATATTTTTCTGGCCAATAACCCAGAGAGCCAACAACTAGTGCCCATTGCATTCACTGTGGTGCTGTATAATAATAACTCACAATAAACTAACCCACAGAAGATAAGGTTATAGTCCAAAGAAAGCACATTTTCTGATGATTTATTCTAATCTGGCGGTGGCTCCATCAAAGAGGCTAGCAAAACTATATTTCCTTTTTTTCGCTGGATAGGACTCGCATCCAAAAAGTAATTCACTGAGTGGAGTTACAACATTGGTCCAACAACCATCAGGCACACCACCAAAGTATGAATGATACTTGGAGATGTCGGATACAACCGGGAAAGTTGGAAGTGGAAGTGAAGATTTTGCCTGACATCCACCACGTTCCACGTTATCAGATTTAGAAAAATACATTTGTTGTATTCTTTTCCTAGATTGTGTTTTTGGTCAAAACTAGCTATATTCAACGACCCATAACTAAAAAAACGATGATTGTGTTTTATAAATGTGATTAAACATTTTGGGTTAATAAGACATGATTTTTGGCAGTTTTTTGGGCAGTTTTTGTAAAATATGCCCATCCCACTAACTTTGGAAGTCTATTACAGACAAAATTCCGCCTACATATGTTTATCATATAGGTCCAGAGATCATGTGTACGAATTGTTTGTGAAATTTGGAAATAAATCTGTACGAGGAGGAGCAAAACAGGGGGGAATTGGCAGGCATACTTACTGTACATTGGGAGAAAATAAAAAAGTTAAAAAATACACATCTGCAACTGAAAAATAGACATTGAAACTCAGTGAGTGAAATAGCCTGTAGCACTGCCCTCAGGCAGGAATGACAACCTAGCACACCAGATCTCAATCTAACAGGCAGATTGCAGAATGAACGCAACAGATTTGGTGGCCTTTCCTCTAGCATTATGTCAGTGAATAATATACAAGAGTAATATAAATAGTACAGTCACCTACTGTATTATCTTACACTTTTACATGAATTATTATTGTTATTGCTACTACTCGTATGTACCTGTATCTCCTCCCTGTCTATCTTTCTTTCTATGTCCCACCCCCCTGTCCCCCCCGACACGGTCGAGGCAGATGGTCGCCCACCCTAGAGTCGGGTTCTGCTTGACGTGTCTTCCTATAGGGGGAGTTTTTCGTTACCACTGGTGCAATATTGCTTGCTCTGGGTGGATCTCTGTCGGTTTACTGCTCTATATGTAAAGTGTCTTTGAGACAACTTGATGACGTGATTTGACACTTTAATAAAATTGAATTGCATTGAATTTACTGTAAGTGGTTGCAGTAAGTGAACTTATTGCAGAAATGGCACTACAAAATGTGAACAAATCTGTCCATATCTATAAAATGTATAATATGTTACAGTTTACTTTTTGAGTTCAGAAGTCTTATGGCCTGAGAACTGAAAGGGCAGTATTATGCGTGTCTTAACACATTTTGTGCCCAAAACGTCTGTGGACGTCCTGGGTATTACCGCACGTGCATAGCCCAAGACGTCTGTGGACGTCTTTGGAAAAAAAAAATATATATATATATATATTTTTTTTTTTATTAAAAAAAAATCAGAAAAATCAAAACACTTTTTTATTTTATTTTTTAAGACGTGGTGCCAAAGTTTGTGTTTTCGCCATTGATAATGCATTTGGCGTTTAAATTAAATAACTCAGAAACTATAAAACATTTCAAAGTAAAAAGTTCCAGCATGTGTCTCCACAGTCAGCTGAATTATAAAAAATGTGAATGGATTTTCTAGGTGAAAGTGATTTTGGGCAGTTTTGCGTGGGCTCTCAATGTTAAATACCAGGTCTTATTACTTAACTTAAGACCTGGAGGCGTGATCAATGCCATTTGGCTATTCTGAGTGGCCAAACAGCATTGACCACGCCTCCAGGTCTTAAGTTAAGTCATAAGACCTGGTACTTAAGACACGCATAATACTGCCCAAAGTGTCTCTAAGCCAACTGGACTGAGTTCCAATGCTCTGCTGGTACCATTTGCCAGACAGCAGCAGAGTGAGCTGTCTGGGGTGACCAGATCTTTGATGATTTATTTGACCGCAGATTCAAATAATGCCAACTCAATAAACAAGCATCCTCAAGCAGTCTCTGCATCAAGTACCTAACGTATGCCCTTGTGCCCTATGCACATGGAAGATGCACGTGTTAAAATCAGACGAAACTGAGCAAGAATGAAGTCCTTTAACAGGTGGCTCGTAGTGCCACCTGATAACTGCTTGGGTTGGCACTCGCACCTGTGCTTCAACATTGTCACATTGGCACGCTGTTCAGTCTTGGCTCCCAGTTGGTTTAATTAGGCCAATAATCCAAAAATATTCACAGTGTGTTGTCTTCCATTTAGCAGTAGTCTCCTTTCTGGGATTTGGCAACTGCTCTGCAGGAGCAATATGTGAAGCGGACCAGAGGGTGAAGAGAGACGCAACACCAGGGAGAGACAAATAAGACAATATACTGTACATGTTTGTTTGGTTTTTTTAGATGCAGTTGTGAACAATAGCCAAGTAAGATAAAATACATATCCATTGGCCAATCAAATGGTTCACTGCAGCTCAACAGTCAGTGTGAGGGGTGTTCAGGAGATATCTGTGAGCTCTGCGTTTAAAGGCCATTGTCTGTGATGGAGTCCACCACATGCTCTGGTAGGCTGTTCCACACCTGGACAGCAGTGTGGAGAAAAGTTCTGTCCAATGTCCGTGTTTTGGAGCCTGGGGGGTCGAGAGCATGTTCTGGTGTGGCTGTGCATTGGCGGGTGTTTCGCCGTCTGGTGTAAGGTGGAGGGAGCATGTCCTGGAGGTCCGTAGGGCAGTGGGGGGTGTGCATTTTGTACAGGACTGTAGCGGCGGCAACGTGCCTTCTCACGTACATGTCCAACCAATCTCTCCCTTTTCAATTCAATTAAAAAATGCATACGTATGCGATATGCAGTTAAGTAAAGATAACTTAATCCATCTATCTATAAATGCACCACGTCTATGTACGTCTGTACATACGTGTGTCTGTACGTGTGTACATTTGTAATCCACATAACTGGAGAACCGTTCGCCCCACCGACTTCAAATTCGACACACGCGTTCCACACCGCACTGGACAGGGCCCCTGCCCGTGCTCTGGACAGGGCCCCTGTCCGGGCACTGGACAGGGCCCCTGCCCGTGCTCTGGACAGGGCCCCTGTCCGGGCACTGGACAGGGGCCCTGCCCGTGCTCTGGACAGGGCCCCTGCCCGGGCACTGGACCAGTACCCGGGCCCAGTCTCTATATATGGAGCTGGCCTGTTCTGACATCACAACACTCCATATTTGCCTGACACAGAACTCCATATGAATAAAGGGACAGAGAGAGACAGATACAGAAATCTCCATATATGGGCATAAAAGGGCAGATGGGTGGAACGGGTACTCTGACAAGGGTACAACAGGTATTGCATAGCCATCTTTAACTTCCATCATTACTGACTCGGTGCTCTACAGCCGGGCACCAGTCTAGTATAAATAAATAAAAATAGCAACAATTGTTTTCAAACCTCTCTCTCTGTGTGCACTCAGGAACAAACAGGATGTTTTCCCCCATCTCTCTGTCTCTCTCACGAGTCTCTCTCACGAGCGAGCACACACGCACGCACGCACGCACGCACGTGTGACACACACACACACACACACACACACACACACACACACACACACACACACACACACACACACACACACACACACACACACACACACACACACACACACACACACACACACACACACAGTGCCCAACTTCCTGTACGAGTGCCACTGTCCTTGATGTCTGAAAATGTATTGCATTAAAATATGTATCAGCACTTATTGGTAAGACAATCACTCTGCTCCCTCTGTTTCGATTTCCTACTTTCCCCTCTTCAGGAAATATGGACAGAAATCTCAGGTCACTGCACATTGACATTTCAAGGGGAGAAGAAGTATCAATGCATTGCTATACGAATGTGCTAAAATACGTGCTGTCCGATAGCAACAGCTCTTCAGGCTCGACGCCAAGACATCAGTCCATGAAATATTCATCCATAATTTCGAAATGTCCATCATAAATTGTCATCCTGAACAGTGAAGCGCCGTGACAGCAGCACAGTGGAGTGGTATATTCATATCTTTGGCAGGTTATCCCATTCTGACCTGAGATCAGATTCTAAAAATGTCTTCTACATCCTGACAGTTTTCTGAAAAAGCTATGTTTCTATGTCAGTGGTTCTTCGATTTTTCAAAAATAGCAGACCTACAAGCTCGTAGCGCGCCACTCGGTGGCGCGCTATGAGCTTGTAGATCTGCTATTTTTCAATAGCTAAAGCATAACATAATGCTAACACCAAAAGGGGTTCCCGCCCAAAATGGGTTATTTTGATACGTGTATTGGCAATGTTTTATATGGAAAATGATGTTCGATCCACTCTGTTGTATACACAGAAAAAGGCCTGGGTCTGAATTTAAAGTTCTGTTTTTCCCTGGAGTCTTATAGGCTACAGTAGTAACATTTCAGTGGTGGAGAAAGTACTCAATTGTTTTACAATCAGTACTGCAATGTAGAACTATACTCTGTTACAAGTAAAAGTACGGAATTCAAAATGTACTTGAGTAAAAGTATAGCCGATCTACAAGCTCACAATGCGTTGCGATGATTGGCTATTTTCAAATGGCCGAAATGTATGTGGTTAATGCATGTTTAGTAATAATAATCAAAATCTACAAAGTAACTAGTAACAAATGTAATAAATGTAGTGGAGTAAAAGTAAAAGTACTGGAGATTGGAAATACTCAAGTAAAGTACAAATACCTCAACATTTTATTTAAGTACAGTACTTAAGAAAATGTAATTGGTTACTGTACAACACTGTAAAAAAATCTGCGTGTGTGTGTGTGTGTGTGTGTGTGTGTGTGTGTGTGTGTGTGTGTGTGTGTGTGTGTGTGTGTGTGTGTGTGTGTGTGTATTTGATTTAACGCAGGTTTTTACTGGGCAGAATACAAGGTTGCCATGGGACAGAGCAAGTGATCGAGATTGACTTATGTTTCATTGTCCCAGTATTGGGTTCAACAAAGGTATTCAATACGTATGTTTCTTCCATAAGCACAACATTTGTGACTTCCAGCCAAACCCCCTTAACCACCTGCCATCGGACATGGGACAATAACCACAAGATGTTGACATCCAGCCCCTTGAAGCGCTTCAGAAAGCCTCTGTGGTTTTTATCACTAATGGGAGGCATTAGCAGACGCAATTGAATGTTCAAGTTATTCTTTGAGCGATATTATCCCTTTTAACCCCACACTTCCCTACAACGGCGTGTGGTGTGGTTCAGCCGCTGACAGCTGGCTCGAAGCGGCCGGCTTCAAACGGGTTAATCTGTGCTCATTTGGATTTGCGCTCTTCTTAGTCAGAATAACTAAATAAATAATGACAAGCACCACAAAAGAGCCTTTCACTCTGAGGTGTGCAGAAACTTAATAACATCTGGCCCTCACAAGGGCTTGGCTACGCCCTCACAAGGGCTTGGCTACGTCCCGATACATAATTACCGGGTGATTGTCACCAAATCGTGTGCACTCACAAATATACATACACACGAAGCTACGTAGACAGGAACGCCCACAGACATCACATCCGGTTTTAGCCTAGGGGAAAGGCTTTGGATCGCCTTTCAGAGCCATTTGTTGGATGCTAGAAATATTGACAGCCAAGAAAAATCCATCAGAAGGACATCTGGATTCCCGCTGGGGACGCTGTGGGCACTGGGGGCGTGTTCCCTCCTCCATGTTCTCCCCGTGTCCCCTAGGGTAGGTACCCTCACAAAAAACATGCAGTAATCCTGGTCTCTAAACTACCTCCCCCTGGCCAGCCGGGGCGCCTGATGGAGGGGAAAGGAACTGGTTGGAATAACGTGTTCCTTCCACGTGCTACGTCTAACCAGGGAAACTCCCCCCTGACAAGGAGCAACTTGGACACTCATGCATGAAGGAAGCATGAGTTCAAGTCTGTTGCTCTCCCCAGGTTGGCGGAGGGTGTGTAGAGCCCAGGATTACATTAGATAATTGACCCAGGGGTGAAAAATGGGTTACAAAATCGTGGGATAAAAATTGAAAGAAGGACATCTGGAACGCAATCGTTCACTCGCCCTCGGAAAGTTGACTTATATTATTAAGTATACGAGACGATTTAGCCACGGTTAACATAGCGCTGGTCTGTCATGGCGGAACTTCAACCTGTTTTACGCACTTTTCCCATTTACAACGTTAACGTCTACATAAATGTTCGGATTTCAAGTATAAAGTGCTCGCCCCTGAGCCACCGATGTTACACTCCTCCTCGGGTGGGTATAAGTACCAGTATCTTCCGCATTGTTCAATAAAAAGCATTTTAATCCGATCAGTGGCCATTTTATCAGAGTTATAATGTATCCGCATGCATAGGGGCGCATAGTTGAAAGCATATGGCGAATAAACGGATTAAAGTCTGTGTAATTCTGTGTCTGTGTAATTGTATAGTTGCCATAAGCCACTTTTCCCAAAAACTGGGTCGGGACCCATTTGTGGGTTATTTTTTGTTTCCTAAATTTGGTTTTTAATTATTATTTCAAAACATTTTCAAAAAACATTCCCAAAAAAACCTAACTTTTCATGAATTAAACCAAAATGCAATGATCTTTTTCAGTAACTTCATGAAGAAATGAAAAATCTAAGAAATTCCATACATTTGAAAAGAAGTAGCGATCTACAAGCTCACAACACAGCACGAAGTGACGTGTTGTGAGCTTGTATATCTGCTATTTTCACTAGTTTGGGGGAGAATGTGTAATTTCGGTTTGGGGTCACGGGCTAAATCGTTTGGGAACCACTGCCATAACCTATTCTCAAAGATTAACCGCCTAGTCAAATTATCTTTAGTTTGTTGATCAGGTCCCCCATGTTAACCTGAATTGTGTAATTAAAATGTAAGCTTCAAATCAATAACTGCAATTCCTAAAATCTCAGATTATTCACTCAAACCCATTCCCCAGAACAAAAGAAAGGATCCAGCGTCTTTTTGCCAAAAGGAAGTCATCGTAAAGTCACTCAGTCAGCTGTTGTGTTGTTACTATGTGTATTAGAGTGTCAAAAGGACGGCACCACAAATAATGTGGACATTAACTATGAAATCTAACCCATAAATTCCCTGCAGCGTTATGATGACAAAGGGTATAAATAAAATAAAAATGTGAGCTACAGTATGTTGTCTAAATACAATGTCCCCTGCTGACAAAATGAAGGATATATATAGTCTTAACTGAGGGCTGCGCAGAACGCTTAAACAGCACAATATATACTCCTAGTCCAAGTCCGAGTCCAATGTGACCGAAGTGACAATTACCTATATTTTGCCCATGGATAGAAATGCTAGAGTGCACTTATTGTGACCACAGACACTTCCAACAGTACTACGTAGTTACAAATAAATACTACTATAAAAAGTACCATGGCTTTACCTTCAGTTAGCAGCAATCGGGTTATAGAGTCAATTCTCTGTGACTGGACAGTGTCTCCATGCACCTGCAGCTTCATTAAGGCTGCGTTCACACGGGCAGATGCAAAGAGCCAAAGATACAGTCTACCATTCATTGTCAATGGAAGCCAGCGGCAGCGACATGAAGATACAAAGATGCATCAGACGTTTGTAGCTGCTGCAAAAGCTACAAAGCTACAACTTGAAGCTGAGCTGGGTTCAACTTCCAGATGCAAAGCTACAAACTGAAGCTGAGCTGGGTTCAACTTCCAGATGCAAAGCTACAAACTGAAGCTGAGCTGGGTTCAACTTCCAGATGCAAAGCTACAAATTGAAGCTGAGCTGGGTTCAACTTCCAGATGCAAAGCTACAAATTGAAGCTGAGCTGGGTTCAACTTCCAGATGCAAAGCTACAAACTGAAGCTGAGCTGGGTTCAACTTCCAGATGGAAAGCTACAAAACCACAACTGTAGCTGCAATGACACACGTACATCACTACGGAGGCACGCTTGATAACGTCACGACCGTGTGAGCAACAGATTCTACACAGCGGCAACGCAAACAAATTATGTTGTGATATTTTGCATCTGCCCGTGTGAACGCAGCATAAGCCCGATTCTTGTGTTGAACAAAATATTAGCACACAACACAGCATTATGCCTATGGATATATAATATAGCCAGAGCCACTTTTAATAAATAAACATTTTGGAACAAAGTGAATGCAAATGAAAGCGCTGAGCAGTGTTGATATTGAATTCTTCATTGTGTCTTGTGTACCCAAGACTTTGTTGTCTCACAGATAAACCATCTTTCATCTAGTCGTTGCAAGACTTCTGTATCGCGCGGAGATACTGTGTACTTGCCCAATTGCAGTGGTGAAAGAACTTACTCATATTATTGAAGTACTCATATTATTTTCTACCTAAGTAAAAGTAGCAATACCAGCATATAGAAATACCCTAATCCAGTCTGGCAGTGTGCCGCGGGTTCGACTCCCGATCCCGACGGCCTTTACTGCATGTCTTCCCCCCATCTCTCTCCCCATTTCCTGTCAGCCTACCGTCTGTCCCTCCATAAAAAATATAAAATAAAGGCGAAAGCCACAAAAAAACATTAAAAAAGAAAAGAAAAAAGAAATACCCTGTTACAATAAAAAAGGTCTGTATTGAAATGTTTAATTGAGTAACAGTATTGGCATCAAAATATAATGCGATGCTCATTGCTCACGCTGTGAGCTTGTAGATTGGCAATGTATAGAATAGAATAGGGCTTAAGAGGTTAGTGTATTTTTGTAGTGATAATCTAAATCGGCAAAGTAACTAAAGTTTTCAAATACTAGTAAAAAAGTAGCCACTGAGATGTAGTGGAGTAGAAGCACAAAGTATCGGAAAATAAAAAAGTACCTCAAAATTGTACTTAAGTAAGTACAGTATTTGAGTAAATGTACTTGGTTACTTTCCACCACTGCCCAACTGTAAATCAGGACATACCAGCCTTGTCCTCTCTCTCTCTCTCTCTCTCTCTCTCTCTCTCTCTCTCTCTCTCTCTCTCGGACCTCTCAGGGGACTTAGCCTACCTCAAGTTCAGGTGCATGGTCGCCATGGTAACTGCAGAGAGTGAGAGGTATTTGCATTGTTTCTGCTCTCATCTCTAGGACCGTGTCACTGACTCAGCCGTACCGTCCAACATGTTCATGTTCCTGTGTACGTGTGTGTTCCAGTCATACACCATACAAATACATGTCTTTGTCTGCAGAATATTGCTCACCCTTAGTTCTGATTTTTTCTTTGTCTGTGTGTGCAGCGATGATGTCATGTTTTTGTGGCTTGGCTCTGTAGTGAGGCAAGCAGTGCACTGTAGAACAGTGGTCCCCAAACTGGTGGTCGGTTTAGAGGCCTGACCTCGAAATTAAAAAAAAATCTTCTAAATCCTCCAGTTTTCTGAAATAAATATTTTCACGAATTTTCAAAAATAGCAGACCTACAAGCTCGTAGCGCGCCACTCGGTGGCGCGCTATGAGCTTGTAGATCTGCTATTTTTCAATAGCTAAAGCATAACATAATGCTAACACCAAAAGGGGTTCCCGCCCCAAAATGGGTTAAACCATTTTGACCTGAGGACGATTCTAATTATTTTTTCTTCTAAATCCGTTTTCTGAAAAACCTACAGTATGTTTCTGTGTCGGTGGTGCTCTACCTTTTTCATGTCAAGGACCCCCAGAATTATCTGTATTTGGCTGCGTTCCGCAATCTCAAATATGTAGTTCCATTCCAGGGACCCTCCCAGAAGCAAATATTTTAGTAAAGAAACGTTTGCTCTGAAAGAATATATATTCTTTGAGGCACAGTTTCACGATTTTTCAAAAATAGCAGACCTACAGTACAAGCTCGGCTATGAGCTTGTAGATCTGCTATTTTTCAATAGCTGAAGCATAACATAATAACACCAAAAGGGGTTCCCGCCCAAAATGGCTTAATGTGCAACGTTGTTTTCTCACTCAACAGTAAACAAACCAACATACAGTATATATATAGTGTAATATATATATATATATATATATATATATATATATATATATATATATATATACATATATATATATATATATATATTATAGTGTAATGTGTATATAGGGCAGCGGTGCCATCAAAAATGGCCTGTTAACCCACAACAGAATACTTTGTTTTCAAGAGTGTTGAGCACAAAGATCAGTAGCATTAGAAAGTTACATACAAAAACAAAAACTATTTCCATCCCCCCCCCCTATATTTCCCATTCCAAGTGTGTTTGTCATGTTCTTTAAACTATTTTCAGCAATGAGATCCTATTTTTTGGTGGGTAGATCTTGTTGCGCTGGTCATTTTTAAAGTAGCTCTCAAGTCAAAACAGTCTGGGCACCCCTGGTATAGAGTATCTGCATATTTCTAAAGTTACGATTTAATGACTTTTATAACCTTTTCAATGCCGGATATTACGTAAGAAAGAGGCAAACATTGTGAAAATAGCCGATCTACGTACATGCTCAGCTTGCAGTTCTGCGGACCACCAGCGGATCAAATGAACTCTTACGGGTCTACAATTCTGAGCGTGTAAAATGAGTTATTTCTGGGACCCCAGTAAAATCTGCAGTGTATGAGAGCATACAAATGGAACAAAATCTACCTGTAAAGGTCCATTTTGTAAAACAAACATAAACATAAACTGTATGCGAGTCAGTGTGCATCAAGGTTATAATAGTTTTGGGTTTTTCATTATAGTTTAGTTTTAGTTAGTTTTGACATTTTATTTTCTAAATTAGTTAGTTTTAGTTTTTTTTAGAGCGGGTTTGCTAGTTTTTATTTTGGTGAAAATGCTTAGTTTTAGTTTAGTTTGGTTTATTTGTCAGGTATAGGATTCAAAAAGCTATTAAGTATTATGTAATAAAAACTCAAAAGATACCATTTAAAAATATAAACTCTGCAATAAAAGTTCGAAAACGTAACTTTGGTCCATTATTTCTCCACTTTGATAATACCAATTGGAATTATGTTTTGTATATAATTTTAATCGTTGATCGTTGTCACCTGTACAACGAGGTATAGATTGTAAGGATCGGGCATTCGTGGAATGAGCAATACTGCTAAACGTACGGTAGCGCCTCCAAAAAATGGAGGCGCTACCGTACGCACCCCATCCATTAGCTGTTTTTGGATGAAGATGGAGAAGAAAAACATACGAGCTAATGGATGCATTAGGTGAGTCATTTATTTGGACATGGATGAACAACATCCACTCAAGAGAGCCAAGACCCAGAAATAGCTAAAACTTGATAGTTTGTGATAGAGAAAATGCACTCAGAGCTTTAAGTTGATGTGCCAGACGCAAGCTTGCTCACTCGGTCCATTACTATAACATTGTCCAATTTGTCCCCAACCCTAACTGCACGCAATGCCACCGCTTTTCTTTTTTCTTTTTTTTTTTACTTAATTTTGATTTGCAGGTAAACAAAAGTACAGTCACAGTTCGTATGATGTTCGTACAGTATACATCATTAATAAGCAACGTATTCCAGGCAATTCATGAGTGCATTGTTATCATCAGTGTTGTCCTGTTGATTTCTATATTCAGTCCATTTCTCCCATTTTTCAGTGAATAACTCCTCTTGTAGTCTCAATGTATCAGTTAGTTTCTCCATTACAAATATCTCCTCCACAATGCTCAGCCACTGCTCACAAACTGGAGTTTCTGTTTTGTAACATAGCCTAAAGGCCTAAGAGCCCTATTTTATCGTATTTTTCTGGTTGCTTTGTGTATAGGGCTCCTACCTGTAGACAATCAATTTAAATCTCAAGTTGGAAAACGGTGCAGGATTAACTTGGCACTCGCAGAACGTTTATTGAAGAATTGCATGACTTTTGCAGTCAAAGTAAATAGTTTGAAGATATACTGTAGTTGGATACTTTTTGCTATGTCTGATAAGGCCTTATATTATTTAAAAGGCTGCTGATTCACAATAGAACTAAATAATATTTTACAATAAGAGTGACCATCCATTTCATGAAGAGGACATGTTAAAGAAAGGAGTCAGCTGAGGTGGTTCGGGCATTGGCCTGGTTAGGATGCCTCTCGGGCGCCTCCCTAGGGAGGTCCTCGACGCACGTCCCACTGGGAGGAGACCCCGGGGCAGACCAAGGAGCAGTTGGAGGAAATACATCGACTCACTGGCCTTGGAACGTCTCGGAATCCCCCAGGAGGAAGTCACTAATGTTGCTCTGGAGAGGAAAGTCTGGAGCACTCTGGTGGAGCTGTTGCCCCCGCGACCCTACTACGGATAAGCGGTTGAAGATGGATGGATGGATGGATGGATGGACATGTTAAAGATATGAAAAAACAATGTCACGTTTAGTTCTACCCCGAGCAGGGGTATAACCTTTGGGCTTTGGGCATGGATCAATTTCATGACTTTTGCAGTAAAAGTAAAACTTGGGACCATCCATTTCATGAAGGGGACAACCTAAAGATATGAAAAAACTATGTCCTGTTTTGTTCTACCCCGGATAGGGGTATCTAAAAAACGAAGGCTCTTATTGAGTGTTTGTTCCTGCACTACAAGTGTTCAAATGGGTTGAGGTCTGGACTCAATCACGGCAAGCCATTCCATCCTCTCCACTCCCACATTATGGAGGTAATCTGTGATGATTCTGGCTCTGTGGGGGGGTGAGCGTTGTCATCCTGGAGGATGGCGTTAGGTCTCTGATTCTGAAGATGGGATCGCCACTGGCTCCAGAGATTGCCTTTAATGATGACAGTTCTGTCTTGCTTGTGAGAGAGATACTGACCAATGCCATTTCTTTTATTTTATTACTGTGTGAGAGTGCACAGGGTGAATACCAATTTATATTATAAATGACCGAAAGGCATATAAATGTCGATAAAAAACTAAAACTAAGGGTATTTTGTCTATAATTTCAGTTAGTTTTAGTTTGTTTTGTAAACACACAATAGAGTTTCAGTTTAGTTATCGTTTTTCTATTTATTTTTTAAGTGGTGCAAACCACTTCCTTAAGTGAGTATGTGTGTGGGGGCCTGCCTGGCTGGCTGGCTGCCTGGGTATGTCTGAGCACGAAAACAGCATGGTTGTTTTTCACCACCTGTGCGCAACCTAACACACACACAAACACACACGCACATATCAACTGTATATGTGGTGATTTCAGGTGTGCCAGTACAGTACAGTGACAGTACAGTACAGTACAGTAGAGGGTACAGTAGAGGGACCCCCACACGGTAACTCTGACATTTCTCAACCGTTTCGGACGCGGGGCGGCTCGCCGGAATCGGGCCGGCACCCTGGGTGCATTCCTGTGGGTCTGGAACCCCCGCCACCCTTTCGGGGACCCCAACACGGAGTTGCACCACTTACTTCACACGGGTGTGATTTGTTGTTTTTATTTAGTTTCAGTTAACTGAAATGTTTTTTTAATTCTAGTTTTTGTTTTTTAGTTAGTTTTAGTTAACTATTATAACCTTGGTGTGCATGTGTGTGTGTGTGTGTGTGTGTGTGTGTGTGTGTGTGTGTGTGTGTGTGTGTGTGTGTGTGTGGACCGATCAGTACCAAATATCTTGCACATGCTGCCAGTACAGGCCAATGTACATTTGATATAATTTCCTTAAAGCAATTCACTTAAATATGGAGTGCCCCCCCCCCCCCCCCCTAAAACATGATCATCAGGTACTATGATTATACTAGGAGGAAGATTTCTTTCAAAAAAGTGTACAGAAAGTGTTAAAATTATGTGGCCACACCCACCAGTTCATTAAGTATACCTGGTTTTCACCTTAACACCACCCACCTGAACTTAAGCCTCGCACACAGCTGTTGTTGGGTTAGGGTTATGATGTCACTAAAACGGTGTTATTACGATTGGGCCTTTTGACCAAAGGCTTTCAGCTTTCGGGAAGAAACCAAAAATACACAGGGAAGACCAAGCCCCCAGTAAGGCTATCCAACGTTGAAGATGCCACTACCTACTGGCGAAATGTGGAATTGCAGCACTTTAATGGAAGTGGACGGACGTTCATGACGTCACGTGCGTAAGCCCGGACCTCAAAATTGAGGTCCGGGGCTAGGCTAGGCTAAACTTCCGCTCGCTCGAGCCATTGAGTTATAATTATACTTCCGGAAGTCTTCCGGGTGCTTCAAAACGCCACTGAGCAACTTCCACTGAAATGAATAGCGGGGGGGCGGGGCTAACGCTCCAGTTCAGTCTCTATCCTTCTTTATACTCTATGGGGAAGACATACAGGTATTTGAATATTATAACTACCCCTGGGGTCTATTAGAGTAATGTTAACTCCATAGACACATGCAAAACAGAAAAAATCACACCCGTGTGAACTGAGTGGTGCAAGGTCTTATATAGCCTGATCAGCTGTGGTCTGACGTAATGTCAGTGACCATAGTAACCATGCTAATTTTTTTGGGTCCCACGTACAGGTACACGGGTACATACACGGGTACAGACAAAGCTGGTTGTTGGAGTCAAAAGTACAAAAATCACGGCACTCCATCTTTAAAATGTATAATGGAAGTCTCAGGGGTAGAGTGGCCCCATGGCAACCAACGGTTCACCAGAGTGACTATAGCTCCCCCAGAGTTAGTCAAAGTGTCCTTGAGCACGGCTCTTGCATGGTGTGTGTGAATGGGTAAATGGGGGCCTTGGATAAAGACTCTTGCATGGTGTGTGTGAATGGGTAAATGGGGGCCTTGGATAAAGACTCTTGCATGGTGTGTGTGAATGGGTAAATGGGGGCCTTGGATAAAGGCGCTATATAAATGTGGTTGGAAAAGCTTGAAACCTTGTCCAAATATGGGGCCATTTGTCTCTACTCTACGTCAATTACGACTGACATCACAGACTGACTCACACCATTACTATGAGCCATTCTGGCACAACAGTGGCAATGAATACACTCTAAAATGAGCACTCAGGAGCTCACTGTGTGATCATTCAACAATTTCCCTCAAAGCTGCCTCTAAATATAGTTGACGGTTTGTATACTGTGCATGTACTGTGCTGTCGTTCTGTATGCACCCAAAATGTCCTCTGCTATCACTGTGTGTCTTCATTCTGATAATACACATCAGCAGCTCAAAAACTACACCCCCACTCTAGCACACACATGAATGTAACCCTCCTCCCTCCCTCCCTCCCTCCTCATTTAACTTCTCTAACATTTTCCACAAAAGAATATGTGGAAAAAAAAGAGGGGGCATACTTTGTGTATATTCTGCTATGAATCATGTAATGTTTTATGTAGTGCATGCACGCACGCAGGAGAAATAAGCATGATGTCAGTTGTGGCTCTCAGTCACAAACAGAGGAAGCGAGGAACACTTCTGACCTCTACTGGCCACAATTTGGAGAAGGGTATTACTTTACTACAGTACATGAATGAATGTTGGGACACAAAAGTGGGATGAGCGAGGACATTTCCTGACGGTTTGGCAAACTCACTAATTTATGCATTTCCAGAAAGGTTCTCAATCACAGTGTTTCAACAAAACACGAAATGAGAACATTGTGTGAGGTGTCTGCCTCAGTACACACGCACGCGCGCACGCACGCACACACACACACACACACACACACACACACACACACACACACACACACACACACACACACACACACACACACACACACACACACACACACACACACACACACACACACACACACACACACACACACACACACACACACACACACACACACACACACACACTTAGGGTCCCTGATGCACTATACTCGGAGTATATAAATCAGGCTTTGATCAGGTCAACAGACAATTTGCCACATTGGTTTCTTGAGAGAAGCACATGGTGATCGTGCCGGAAACCTGAACACACAGGCTGTACCAACATGATGTCATACTCTTAAAGAACAGCACAGCCTGCTCCTCAGCAGCCTTGTTCCACCAGCTAATTAAGAGGGATCTATTATAGCTTTCAAAATTAAATCATTTCTCTCCCCATCTCAGTTTCATGCTGTCACCTCATTTCATATCAATGAGTCCCCCTGACGTCCATGCTGAGAGTGAAACGGGCAATTATAAATGATAATGATTATAATAATTATTTATAATTACACATGAATTGTTATTTAGTTGATAGTTACTGGGTATAAATTGGAATTGGGCTTTTTTCTTCTTCTTTTTTAACCCATTCAGGCCTGACGTCGAAATTAAAAAAAAAAGTTTTCTAAATCATGACAATTTTCGGAAAGATTTGAGGCACATTTTAACGATTTTTCAAAAATAGCAGACCTACAAGTTCATAGCGCGCCACTCGGTGGCGCGCTATGAGCTTGTAGATCTGCTATTTTTCAATAGCTAAATTATAACAATGTTTAAAACACCAAAACGGGTTCCCACTTCCCGCCCCAAAATGGGTTAATGGTTAATGTGGTTAAACGCTAACGTGACATGGATGCGTTCCAGGTCTCAATGGATTAACTTAATTTTTTACTTGACTTCCTCATGTCTTTGTAGATGCACAGTGTCTGCCTGCTATTACAAACATACACCTACGCTTTGCCTCAGAGAGATCAGAGCGTAGTCACCCTCAGTCAGTACAGAACCCCTGCTTGCTCAAGGGTGCTCTGTGGGCTGTGTTGGTGGGAATTATAAATACACCAGCCATGAGCCATCCTCCTGTCTGGTGCCGGGGGTGAAAACAGATACATTTTCGGTCAGCCTCCCTATTTCTATGCTTGACACAGTCTACCTGTTCATGGAATCTGCTTCAGATATCAGCTTTTACTTTTGTACGTTTCGTCTTTCGTAATAATTACATTCCAATTCATGAGGAGGTATAAAGGAAGGAGTGACTGAGATTATTTTGTAAGAGCTTCCTATAAACTGCAGTTACGTTAAATATAGAATAAGTAAAATATAAGAATGCAAATAAAGGTGAATATATATATATGCAAGGGACAATAATGGTGACCATCTATTTAGACAAAATGTTTTAAGGCTAATATCAAATACATAAAATATGTGAGAATGTATATACACCGTGTGTGACAGTGTACTGCAACTTATTGTGCAAAATAACAAATAGCATATCAAACACTTAACGTCTGTGACTGCCAGGTCAATGTACCAGGTTTAATTCTGTCAATGAAGATGGAATGACACATCCAACATACTACATACTAAAAGCACAAAACAACATCTGTGAAGTGAACTGCGTGAATACAATTAGGGTCATTTATACCATAATAGAGTCTGTATCAACCTGTGGGCCCCCAAAGAATTGACAAAACACTAAGATTATATAACATTAACCCATTTTGACCTGAGATCAGATTCTAAAAATGTCTTCTATATCCTGAAAAAAAGCTATGTTTCTATGTCAGTCGTTCTTCAATTTTTCAAAAATAGCAGACCTACAAGCTCGTAGCACGGCACTCGGTGGCGCGCTATGAGCTTGTAGATCTGCTATTGTTCAATAGCTAAAGCATAACATGATAATGCTAACACCAAAAGGGGTTCCCGCCCAAAATGGGAAAGAATATGTAAAAAACTAAACAAAAAAAAAACATTAAGGTATATTTTCATTAAATGACAGAAAGAAAGTTCTCATTGTGAAAAATAGAAACTTCAAATATATTGATCCAAGGCACTTGGCCGCAAACGCTTTTGAGATTTTCAAGAGCTGGGCCCTGATTCAGAAAAGGAATCACTGTTCTAAACTCAAAAAGCACCCTGCCTATCATCACAAGCTCCTCTGCATCTCCGTGTGAGATAAGGAAATTGCAGGAGCTAGTGAAGCATACAAACTCATACTTTCACACTGGACTGAACAACACCCCATGTCCCTCCTGAAGGATTATTTGCTGATGCAAAATGACAGGTGTGGGAAAGGGAATGGCCTCTGTCTGACTGAAACGATGTACCTGTGCATCTAGGAATACAACCAAAAACCTGGAGGCAATAGCGTGTCAGTTTTGCCAAGTACAAAAGAGTCTTTGTTTGCAAAAACATGATTTTTGGAGTATAAATCCCCTCCGAATTACTTACACATGATCACAGGGGTGACTTGACATTGTAATTGGCTAGCAAGATTACTGGGAGATTGAGGCAAACACAATTTTTCCAGAATTGCCTCTTTCTAGTTTTACTACGAAGATAACCAATCTACAAGCACTGTGAGTTTGTAGATTGTTTTCGTAATTTTGGAAAATGTTTTGAGATCTGTTGTTTTGAGAGGGGCTCTGATCAGCCAGGAACCTTGCACAAATTTGGCGTCACCGTACTTCATATACCCTAAGTGACTGGTGTCACAGGCTGGTGAAATGAAATACGACATCTACAGTACTGGAGCCATGGGGCTGAGAAGAGAGTAGAGTTTAATGTTTTGGTAACATTTTCACGTATATATAATGACATGCCCGAAGGGACGCCACGTTGAAAGTGGTTAGTTAATGTAGTAGTGGTGCATAATGTATACCAGGGGAAAAAAAGAGTAGAGGGCAAAGAAGACACATGTAGTACAGTAACACATGGCTGCCATATAGAGTGATACCCAGAGGAAGACATATAGAGGTAGACATACAGTCGGTAGAGACAGGCTGTGATGGGCAGTAGAGAAACGTGCTGGCACCGAGATCTTAATCTGTCTTATCAATGACAGGACAGTGTCTCCATGGAAGGTTACGATCGATGGCACTTGACCCCCGTAAATATCAGGGGTGCAGATTCCTCACTTCCCTGGACGTGTCAAGACCAATTGCTGTTGAATACAGTATACCGCAAGACTGCTTCCCGGACAGTGACTGGCGTTAGGTCTTCAGCTTTAACCCGTTTCGACCGAGACCGATTCTATAAAATGTCTTCTAAATCCTGACAGTTTTTTGAAAAACCCAATGTTTCTATGTCCGTCGTTCTCAAACATTTTCATATCAAGGACCCCCAAAAATATATGTAATTGGCCACGGACCCCCATCTGAAAATATGTTGTTCCAGAGACCGCCCAGAAGCAAAGATTTGAGTTCGCTCTGAAAGAATATATATTCAAAGACTTTAAAAGCTCATAGCGCGCCACTCGGTGGCGCGCTATGAGCTTGTAGATCTGCTATTTTTCAATAGCTAAAGTAGAACAGAATGCTTAAAACACCAAAAGGGGTTCCCACCCAAAATGGGTTAATAACCGTGCCGATGTGGATTGATTTGAAGTGTCACAATTTGTATTGGAGCACAATTGCATCATATCCGGTCCTAGCACTGACATCAAAGGGCAAAGGATCGTATCGAAGTCTGTAACAATACATTCTAAGTAGCAATCTTAGTATACTGTATCTGCCTCTCAATACCAGCATTCTTCAAAGATGTGCTTGTAAAGCTTTTCAATAATAGATAAACACATTTCTCAACAGGACAGAAACGTTCTAAAATAAAAGTCAACGACACTTAAGCGTCCCATCGCATATTTACCACAATGCCATTTTATATGTGAAACGTTGTTAGCAATGACAGCTATATAATAAGGATCATGTGGGAAAAAAAGCTATGCAGACAGTTTCCACAACTTGGGAAATTGTGGCTGTCACAGCGTTGATATTGTACAGTAGCGCTCATACATTTAGGCCTGGAGGCTTTGCAACACCTCCAGTTCACACTTCATATCATGAATACGGGGGGAATGTAAAATCTATATTGCATTATGTCCCCAGGACAGAAGCAACCCTGTGCTTGCTTGAGCATTTCAAGCTGAAGGGCTGATGGGATTCACTTTTTCCAAGGAATGTCCCATGAAATGTTCTTATATCTGCTCTGTTCAAAAAACATTATGATATGGTTCTCTTTCTCTCTACATCGTCTTCAACAGTCTCCTCTTTTCATGGTAAAAACAAATGAACTTTTAGAGGCTGAACACACTGGTTGTAAGCTTTGCCATCATGAACCCTAGTGTTCCTTTAGTAGGCCTATGTCATAATAGATGAACATTCTAAATCAGGGGTGCCCACACTTTTTGACTTGAGAGCTACTTTCAAAATTACCGGCTCGGCAAGATCTACCCACCAAATCAATTATTATACCATTGCTGAAAATAGTTTAAATATGTACCTGAGGGGGCTTCGGAATAGTAGAGTTCGTGTTACATTCTGTACAGTATAAGACAAATGCAATTGGAATGGGATTTTAAAAAAAAATGTATTGTTTTTTTTCTTCAATATATTTAAATGAAATACTCTTTAGGGGCATGTCATGTGATCTACCTGCACAGCCTTTGTGATCTACTGGTAGATCGCGATCTACCTTTTGGGCACCCCTGTTCTAAATGATCACATCTGCGTCATTTCTGCAAAGAGAGTTGGTGTTGAGGGGAAAAAAGAAGACCACTTCAGAGGATACTGTGGAATCGTAAATATAGTCCATATAGCCATAATGCAATAATATTAGACTACACTTTGGTCTCTGTGCGAATTTGATGCAGGTTAGTGGAGACTCATTGTCTGGTCAGAAGTGCTTGGGTCTGAGAGCAAACACCTCAGAGGTTCTCATGAAGTACCCTGTGGCTAAAGCTTTGTTCTATACTGTCTGAAGTTGGTCACAGGTGTGAATCAAAACACACAGTGGGACAGCCATTTGTTGTCTCTCTGCCATCTGTTGATCTGTATGTTAAACTTAGCTCCACCCTTCCTGTATTCAACTGTTTTGTGAAGTGTATATTTGGTCTCATGTTGTCAATGTGAAAATCACTAGTCTGGGCTGGCTACGGTCAGTCATATGGGGCCCTGAGCTCTAGGCTAAAGGCGAAGCTATTCTCTCTGTATTTGTACTCCTGCAATAAATACTACTTCGATGGGATTCCAGTTCACCTCTCTGCCTGCGTTTATCCGATCCGATGCTTTTTGACGGGGTTTTTCACTACTCTACAGTTTGCGTTAGCCTAGTTCATCTCTCTAGAGTTTACTACGGTTTAGTGAGTTTTAGGGTGTGAAAATACACCACATAGATGTTGCCCTGAAACCCGGTGTCTTTGATGCATTTTTTTGCGTCAGGCAGAAGAGAGCCGGCGGGGGCTTTTGGACAATTTCAGTCTAATTTTGGCGGTTGGGGGTTTGTTTGATTTTTCGGAGACGACGTTCGTCTACAGCGGGAAGAAGTGGTCTTCTCTTCGGCGACGATGGGGACAACGGCGCGAGCGGTGCGCTCCGGGGCTCCGATGTGGACGGCGACCTGGATTCGATCTGGACAGGGGGGAGGCCCTCTACAGCGTCGACGGGGACCATGCTTCTCTTCACGTCTCGGCGGGGGGCAGCGGATCTCCAACCCAAGGAAGGGGACGTCTCTTCACGGCCTTCATCGTGCAGCGGACCGAGGGAGTTCGTCGGCGGGCCGTGCACCGGGAGCGGAGGAGCGGTCAGCGGATGGTTCATTTCATCAACGGGGGGAGCGGAGGAGCGATCTGCGCATGGTTCATCATCAGCGGGGGTGGTCGCGGTCGGACCACGGGTTCATTTCATTCTTCAGAACCAGCGGATCTGCAAGCTCGTTTTGCGGCGTTTCTTTGTTTCGATGAGGCCTGTAGCTACACGTGCGTTCATGTTTTTCTTTCCAGTCATTTATGTGATATTTCATATTCATATAATGTCTGGAGGGGGGAGTATGGTGCTGTGTTGGATGGGACAATGGAAGCAGGGCGGCGGTGCGGCGAGTTCAACGGCAACTTTCATGCAGCTTCTGTTTGACTCGATCGCATGGCTGAAACGGACATGAGGTGAGACAATGAAAAATGCGACATTATAAGAAGTTTATTAATAACAGATGGAGAGATTCAATAGTCTTTATCTGTATTCAAAAAGTATGTCTAAATGTGAGTCTATTCAGCGTATATGTAGGCATACGTTGATGTTTGTGTGTTTTGTCGAATTTAAATTAGTTAAGAAGTTGATTCAAGAAATAGAGTCTATGGGGTAATTTGGAGAATGTTTAAATAATTTTAGCTTTATTGAGATTAATTGATGCCCTGTGTCAGACGAACGAGATCCCGTTTGCCACTCTCATACGCTTCAGTATAAAATCGTCTTAGAATTAGTAGAGCTGATTATTCTTTTCTCGTGTTAAATTTAGTTTACGATTATAGTCAACTAAAGGCAGTTAGGGTGCCACGACGTGCAAAGATTTCTTTTGTTATTATTGAGAGAACTTTTGCCTTTAAACGTGAGGGAGTTAGCGTTCATCAAGTAGTTACTTGAAATGTTAGGGTCAGGATAAGTAACGTAACCCGATAGTACCCTGGTTAAGTTGAACTGTGACTTGTTAGTCTGAAGCAGGAGGTGGCCTCTGGCTAGGATCATATTGGCATCGGACTTATTTTGTCCCACTCCCTTCCCCGCATCGCGCTCACCAAGCCTTTGAAGGAGTAGTTTCAAAATATGAATGAATTTATCAAACATGTCCGAAAAACTTATTTGAAAATGAATGTTATGACTATGTTTTACTCTTAATATCATATTAAACTGGGTGTTTAGTTATTAAGATTGAAGGCCAATAATTATTCCAAACAAAAGTGGGAGTTTCAAAGTGAAACAAAGGGGTTAAGACGAAAGTGTTGTTGTGATTTTAATGTCAGTATATGTTTAAAGTTTAATTTCTATCATTGATCATAAGGTTATGTGAAATTCGTTTAAAAAAGTGATTTGAAGTTACAGACAGGGTATTGTGAGTGTCGTGATGTGTCGAAAAGTGATGCTAGGTGTACATTGATGAAGTTGTATGGATGTGAAGAAGAATCATTTAGAAGAACGTAAACATGTAATTTGAACCAGTTGTAATCATTTTGGGAACTTTGTGTAGTGTTGTCATTTGTTGTTGTTTTTCCTGATGTGTGTTATAGGCTGTGATGGAGTCAAAAGGGGGGTGTACTACAGTTGAATATGGACTATATGTATTGTTTTGTATGCCAATCTTGTGATTGTCATAAGGGGGGAGTGTGGAATCGTAAATATAGTCCATATAGCCATAATGCAATAATATTAGACTACACTTTGGTCTCTGTGCGAATTTGATGCAGGTTAGTGGAGACTCATTGTCTGGTCAGAAGTGCTTGGGTCTGAGAGCAAACACCTCAGAGGTTCTCATGAAGTACCCTGTGGCTAAAGCTTTGTTCTATACTGTCTGAAGTTGGTCACAGGTGTGAATCAAAACACACAGTGGGACAGCCATTTGTTGTCTCTCTGCCATCTGTTGATCTGTATGTTAAACTTAGCTCCACCCTTCCTGTATTCAACTGTTTTGTGAAGTGTATATTTGGTCTCATGTTGTCAATGTGAAAATCACTAGTCTGGGCTGGCTACGGTCAGTCATATGGGGCCCTGAGCTCTAGGCTAAAGGCGAAGCTATTCTCTCTGTATTTGTACTCCTGCAATAAATACTACTTCGATGGGATTCCAGTTCACCTCTCTGCCTGCGTTTATCCGATCCGATGCTTTTTGACGGGGTTTTTCACTACTCTACAGTTTGCGTTAGCCTAGTTCATCTCTCTAGAGTTTACTACGGTTTAGTGAGTTTTAGGGTGTGAAAATACACCACAATACCTTCAGAGGGTTTCAATGGTTAAGACTTTCGGAAGTCTGTGTTCCGAAAAACTAGTTTTGGTTGCCAGTGAAGAGAGCGATGCACACATTCAAACACTCATTAGAGATAGATGCTCAATATCGACCACTCCGCTGGGGGTTAATGTCCTTGCTCAAAAGCACTGCAACCATTGAGGGAGGAGAGAGCTGTACTCATTACTTCCTTCATGCATATTCCCCTGCTAGTCTGGAGGAATATGTGCTACCACTTACAAACATGATACAAAGAAAATGCTGATTTAACTTACTTGTTGCATTGCGATGCATTATGAGCTTGTACATACCGGTATGCTATTTTCGCTATTTTTGAAAATAATTAGCGATTTTCACCTACAGTGACATTATAGCGATCAAACTACCACTTGGTCGTAAAGTACTCAATCATCTATTGTCTATTTTTGGTTTTGTAAAACATCTTCCCCAATAAAGGATTGATTTATTGATTGATTTACATTTATGTACTTAGTATACAGTATGTGCATGTCAAAATATTGTCTAGGATTTCCCCCAGTCTCAACAGCTAACCTTCTGTCTGTCATCCCATGCAAGCCAGGCAGAGAAACAGTATTTTCTTTTTTGTCAAGGACAATATTATTGATGTCTTATGCTAAATAGAGAAGCCAACAGCATGCTGATTGTGTTCCAATAAGATGGCAAACGGCATCTTCGTTTCAGGCGAGGAATCGAATTCCAGTTCATCTAGCTGGAGAACAGTTCATTAAAACTCATTTCATATTATTTGAAACGCAGGTGAAGGCTGGGCTTGCTGTCAAGTGAGATTGTGGTTACAGCAGTGCATTCATGCACCTCTCAGTTGTGAACAATAATAATCAATAATAACCACTGCAGCACATCTTCACAGTATTAGTCAATATATCCAGTTCAAGCAGTAAATTGTAAGAAATGGCTTACCTGCTATGCTAAAGTAGCAGTACAAATGTGGCACTTATTTTTATTACTAAATGACTGATGTTACTGTTGTATTTGTTAACCTGTTTAGGCTGTTTCTCATATCTGTCTCATATCTGTCTCTAATACTGAAGCGCTCTCTACAGCTATCCCAATATTTAACAGGCAAAATATATTCATCTATGCATCACTATGCTTTGCTATTACATACAATATATTAATAATACAAAAACCTTTCTAATACTAGGCAGCGGTGGCCGAACGGATTGCGGAGCGGTCTTGATACCGGAAGGTCGCCAGTTCGAATCAGCGGTCCGACACGTTAAAATTACCACCGCTGAAGTGCCCTTGAACAAGGCATTGAACCACTACGATGAAATGTTCTATGAGCAGGGCCTGGCCGGAAACAAGTTCTTGAGCTTAGCCCAGATACCCTGGGTAAATATAGTAATCGTTTCATTTCATTTCATTTCATTTCATTTCATGCCTCTAAATACACTGAATATTTAAGTAAATGCTGGTTTTCTTTATAGAAGCAAATAATAAAATAGTTTTTTATGTCACAATTGCCTCTCACAGTGCTTTCTCTGTGTGACCTTTTCTCTGACACCCTCTGGTATTCCAGTTTACACGTCGCACCGAAAGGGCTCGGTTCTTGAGCTGTGGTTTGAATGTCATGATTAACAGTCTCTGCTTCCAATCTCTGACACACACAAGGGCCACTCTGACACACACAGGGGCCACTCTGCCCGCGTGATAAACCTCTGCCCAAATTGATGGATGCCCTTCTTCCCGTCGCGATGCTATCACACTTATTACCGCCACGCGACTTCACAAGAGACACCTATCTGGGCGAGGTTTCCAGCAATAAAGCGGCATCATTCGTTGTGTTGCCTTTATTAACAGCTCAACAACATGCATTCAGTGGTCATAAGGTCATCGTGGGTTATTCATCAATACTGTCCCCCCGGCCCTGCTGAGAATGTGATGCTCAGCGACTGGGTGTCCCAGACAGACACCGGCTCCATTTACAGCACCTCCAAGTGCCCTTGCCCAATCGCCGTGTGGTGCTATAAGCCTATCATTGTTCAGACCAATTATATGACCTGGAGAGGGAAATACGAATCATGGCGTTCTGTGCCAGCGGTTTGCCAAATAAATAAGTGCTTAATGACCCCCTCGTTCCCCCTTTTTCAACTTAATTAGGGGAAGGATGAGATTGGCCGGATGGATGGTTGTACTGAACAGCCTGTGAATTTGAACCTGGGGAGTGTCGCCCGTTCATTCATCAGGTGGACTGGTTGTGCTCTTGCAGCTGCCTGTGTGCTGCTACAGGCCACCAGCAGTAGGCAACAGCTGCTGGGGTGGGAGCCATTTTACAGCACCATGCTTCAGCTTGTCTAGAGAGGAAACGGTCAAAATACCGACCTGCTTTTGCAGGTTGATGAACTGTGTTAAGCCTGATTTATACTATAGTCCTATGACGTGTCTAAGTCTACTAGTTCATTGCGATGCATTGTTGCAGATGTGACACGTTGCTCGCTGGTGTACACCACTGTGCTGCTGCCTCTTAATTGCCCACAAAATGTATTTCTGTGCGCGTGCTTGTGTGTACCATGCACGCGTGCATGTTCGCATACCGGTATGTGTGTAAATGTCTGATACTTTTCACCTTTTTTTCACGTGGGTTAAAGCAATTCGTGAGATGGGGAAACGTTGCCTACAGCCTTCCAAAAGGAAGGGGATTTGCAAGTGGAATTGCAATAGACAAGAGCACATGTGTCCACCAGGCCGGGTGGCCTACCGAGTGTCGTGTGAGAAGCAGAATGTGACATATTGCAGGGACGATGTGCGGAATTGCATCACCTGAACTAGGCCTAGGCGTCTGTGTGTTAATGTGTTTTTAGACGTTGTACAATTGGAACGTAAAGCTGTCGGCCTATGATAGCAGCACTGTTTGAGTAATGGAGCACAAAGAGTTACAGAATGGCAGAATAAATTTGTCATTGGATGGCAGAAATTATATTATTACAGGGAACAGTATTACATAATGTTCTCCCTGTCCTCTCTCTGTCTGGCGTGCACGCTCCTTGTCACATGACTCTCGGGGTGATGATGTGTACCTAGCTTTTGGTAGCTTATTATGATTCAACTTTGGTGTCAACTGTTCGATTTGTGGCATTTTTTGTAAAATAGGCTCCTCACTCAAATATAGGCATTCAGTATGGAATATCACAATGTGTCAAACTGAGTTTGATACATTGTCGTAGTTCATAGACCATGTGTAGAAATTTGATTTGGAAGAACATTTTAAATCTAGTTACTGTAGGTGAAAATGGACGTGGCCTGAGTTGCCAGCGAGAATCCGGGGAAGATTTAACTTTGAGTCTCGGCCTATGGTTCAAGAGTCATAAGCCAAAAGGTAAACACAGCTCCACCGCGAGGCTAGACTTCCTTGGCCTGATGGCTACGTGCTCAAGAAATTTGACGCTGATCGGACTAGTAGTTTGTCAGGTTAGCTCTAGTCTAGACACACATGGGGCCAAAACATTATCTCCAGCACTGGCCTTCGGCCTGGCTGGCTTCGCAAATGTTCCCCCCAGAATATTGATGTTATTCAGAGGTAAAAACAATCAGCAGGTAGAAAATACTTATTTACTTGGAACTCCAACTTTCATGGATTCATTTCATGACTTTTGCAGTAAAAGTAAAACTCGGGACAATCCATTTCATGAAGGGAAAGATGAAAAAACCCAATTTGTATCTAAAAAACTAAGCCTCTTTTTGAGGGTTTATTCCTGCACTAAATGGTGTGTACCAGCTCAGTGGCCTTGTGGTTAGAGTGTCCGCCCTGAGACTGGGAGGTCGGGGTTCAATCCCCGGCCGGGTCATACCAAAGACTCTAAAAATGGGACCCAGTGCCTCCCTGCTTGACACTCAGCATCAAGGGTTGGATTGGGGGTAAGTCCCTGCGACATACTAGCGTCATGTCCAGGGGGTGTACTTGTACAGGTACATCAAGCTGCCTCATGCTACAGAAACAGGAGATAGGCTCCTGCCCTTTGGGCCTCATGGCTCGGCAAGGCTACTTACTTACTTAAATGGTGTGTCCCTTCTAGTAATCTAAGTACAAAAATAAAGTGTGATATAATGTTTCATAATTAACTTGTATTGGTCCGAATATCCACCTACATACTATAATTTATTAAAAGTTTGCAGTCATTGATTTATTAAAACATTACAAAGTGCCTCTGAGGGGGCGAGCCATGAGACAACTACTCTATAAGTGTGCATGTGTTATACTGCATGCGTTAATGTATATAACCCCTTTAAACATGGGTTGAAGCAATTTGTGAGATGGGCATTCTCATTGCTTCCAGCGTTGTAAAAGCTAGGAATACAGCCACAGTAGTATAACATGGAACAAAAGTTCAATGAAAAGGGCATTGGTGATAATGGTTCATAATTGTTGGAAGAAAATGCTCATCTACAATGCATTACAACTTTGGTCATGCCATGGCCCGCTAACATCCAGCTTTTGTCTTCAGTTCGAAAGGTTGTAACCAAACAACCTGGTTACAACCTCCAGACAAAAGCTGGATGATCGTCATTCATTCCCAGGACAAATACTGTAACTGCGGTAATCATAGGTATTTGTTGGCTCCAGCTCTGATAAGCAGTGATGGAAACATGACACAGACAGCCAGACACACTAATTTTCCCTTTTTCTGGTGTGAAACTATGAGAGAGCTTGTCCTGATTTGGAGGGTTAGAGAAAATAACGAGACCAAGGGCAAGTCATTTCACTCACATTTGTCCCTACAGTGCATGTACTGCCAACCCCAGAAATAATTTACAACCACAGTGTGCGAGTAAGATTACAACCTACCGTATAATCTTCACAATCCAAAGTAGAAGAGAATTTGTTCAAAGTAATTCAAACTTTTTTGCAATCAGAATCATCTATTATAACCCACCCCACCAGCCTCATGCCTTTTCATAAATGCAAGCAATCCCAAAACTATTATTGTCATCGGTTTGCCTCTATACTCACCCGATAGGGAGGCAGAGAGAGAGAAAGAGAGAGAGTGTGTGTGTGTGTGTGTGTGTGTGTGTGTGTGTGTGTGTGTGTGTGTGTGCGTGTGTGCGTGCGTGCGTGCGTGAGTATGAGAGAGAGAGAGAGATCAAGCACTACTTGCATGCAGGCACTTCACGAATGCACTCATTTTTTTTTACAGAATATGGAACACTCATTTTTTTTTTAGAAAGAATGTCATGATAGATAAGATAACAGAACAGACTCTCTCTTATTCATAATGGTGGATATAGATCCCGTACTTTTGTACCCAATATGATCTGACTTATGAACATGACACCCTGCAGGCAGACAAGCTAATGGTTCTGCTGCTCCACTGCTCGTCTACTGGCAATGGGAGTCAATCGCCAACGTACAGTGTGGTGGGAAAAGGTATTAGCCTCACTAGCAAGCTCCAATTGCAGTCCCTAGTGGTTTCTGAGATATTGTGGTTGGGACCATGACTGTTCCTGAGGAACCAATGCACCTTTATTTAGCATGCGACTCCATTAAAGGAGCATTCAGTGATTTGGAAAACCACCCAGTCGGAGCCCGGGAACAAAATGTGCACATGCACGCTCTACAGTGGGGGAACAGACCAACAGCACGTGCACCAAGGCCCGCCCCCACTCGATCATGATTGGAGGAAGGCCCCACTCATCCTGATTGGATGAAGGTTTTGCCACCCGCCACCAAAACTGAAACTAGGGTTTTTTGACCCCAGGGGCTCACTGGGTGTGCTACTGGGTCAGCACACTCTATAGTAGGGAGGATTATCCAGAAAAAAAGACAAAAAAAGTGAAATCACTGAATATACCTTTAACATCCAAGTGTACATCCAAGTTTTAAAAACTTGGAGCAAGTGTTGAACAGACAGACGGTAAAGACACAAAGAGTGAAAACACTGTTAAAAAACAAAACAAAAGGAACACTATTAATTATTATTCGTTGGTCAGCTGTAGGCACGATTGAACACAAAGATGCATTCAAGAATGCCAAAGGCACACTGTATCCTAACTTAAGCCTTATATTATTATTTGGTGCACAATGGTGTTGCCCAAAAATAGCAAAACAATATCCGATCTACAATTTCACAACACGTTGCAATGTCATTTTCACTATTTTGGGAAGAAATCTAATAAAAATATCTATTAAAACATGTATTTGTAATTTTGTAAAATCTTTGCCTATGACATGTGACAACTAGGAACACCAGATTTAAAGCTTTTAAATTGACCTTAAGGATTTTGCAGCGTACACATCCACTTTCTACTCCTTGTGTTGTAAGTACAGTGGATCGATTCATTGGCTACAAATACAGAGCAGCATTCATTAAATGTGCGTGTTGAACTCTGTCAAAGACTCAGCGAGGCAGCAACCACAGAACTAGACACGCATGCAAACGCTGCAGGTGTTTCTCTTCTCCTCATCTCTATATGATTGGCTGCCAATTAATTACATTTTCATTCAGAGACTAAGCTCATACGGATGGTACCCTTTTGTGTCTCTGAATGACTAGAAGGTTGATCGACTTTGAATAGACCATAAGCATATTCCTCTCCTCATTTGACACCATTTCACCATTAGCCTTTAATGCAAAGAGTGCAATGGGCCAAATGTATTCAGACTGTGAATAGAGGTATAGTGGTGTGCTGGAGGATTGATCTTTATCATACAGAGTGAAATCCTCAAATGTTAAGTAAGGGATAATATCTGGCTAGGTGGTCATTGTCGGGAGATAATTCACCGACAGGGAGTTTAACCACCTGACAGGGGAGAGTTTCCTGGCCGGACGTAGCGCGTGGAAGGAACACGTTATTCCGACCAGTTCCTTTCCCCTCCATTATGCGCCCGGCTGGCCAGGGGGAGGTAGTTTAGAGACCAGGATTACTGCATGTTTTTTGTGAGGGTACCTACCCTAGGGGACACAGGGAGAACATGCAAACTCCACACAGAATGGCCCTTTTGCCAACCCCACCTCGGATATGGGCACTGATGACGCAGAGGAGAGAACGTGTCCCCAGCGGGAATCAAACCCAGGACCTTCTAGCTGTGAGGCGACAGCACTACCGACTGTGTCACCGTGCCCCCTTACGTTTTTTTCAAACAATGTTCATGTTTTAGGTTTTTATTAGAGAAAGTAAAATGTTATTATTTTTATTTATTTGCTGCTTTCCTTCATTTTAGCAATTTTAGCTATTTTTGACAGGGGGCGGGGGCATTCAAACAAGTGGCTAATTAATGTCTATTTACAAAAACATTACGGTAATTCCTTTACATCTGGCCACAAAAGATCACAGGATCTATTGAATTTGAAGGGGGCGGTGACAAACTGATATATTGAGCCTACGACACACAGTATGGCACCCCCCTGCCCTATAGTATCCCCCTTCACATTCAGACTGATTCAGTAGATCCCGTGATCTTTTATGGCCAGATGTACTTTCCTGGGGTCTAGTAGGATTACAGTAAATAACAATAAAGAAATCGCTGTAAAAATGTGTAAAACAAAACATATTTAGCCACTTCGAATGTCCCTCTGTCAAAAATAGCTAAAATCACTAAAACTGATTTTTTTTAAATAACACTCATCTAATCATTTCTTTAATTTCTTGAATTAATTAAAAATAATTTCTCTAATAACCTAAAACAAGAACCTTGGTTGAAAAAGTTGTCCTTTAACTTCTATTCTAAAACGTAAAATCCCTTCTTCAAATACGGAACATGGCCTAAAGTAAAAATAGCTGTTCTGGGTTTCAGTCTGGCTTACTCATTTTGTCAGCTTTGTGTCCAGGATTTGTACAGGAATGACGTGGCAACCCCAACTGAGGAGGATTTGACTGTGTGTAAGACTCCAAGGAAAGCTGCTAAGAAGGATAGAAGCATAGTAGTAGGAGACTATAACTTCAGGCACTCTCCTGTATTAGCCCATTCTGGACTGAGGTCGATTAAAAAAAGGCTTCTAAATCCTAACATGTTTCTGAAAAACCTATGTTTCTATGTCAGTGGTGCTCAATCTTTTTCATGTCAAGGACCCCCAGAATTATCTCTATTGGGCCACTGACCCCCATCTCAAAATATGTAGTTCCAGGGACCCCCCAGAAGCAAATATTTTAGTTAAAAATTCTGAAATACTGTATATAGGCTATTCAATGATTTGCGTTTCCCATTTTAACGATTTTTCAAAAATAGCAGACCTACAAGCTCGTAGCACGCCACTCGGTGGCGCGCTATGAGCTTGTAGATCTGCTATTTTTCAATAGCTAAAGCATAACATAATGCTAACACCAAAAGGGTGTTAGCAGAATGGCCCAGAATGGCAGAATGGCCCAGAATGGCCCAGAATGGGTTAGAGACCAAAATTCTACAACTATGGATTGGCAATAAGGAATAGGTGAGAAGCAATAATAGGCTCTGTGCATAACCGCAGTGATGGGTTGAAGAAGGTGACACGACCGTTTCCATTTTCAATTCACTCTGCCAATGCTTGGTCCGATTGGCTCGGCAGCAGATTTAAAAACATATGAGAGGAAGTCCAATATGATCTAGTTCCCCCCAGTTTCAGGACACTGAAAAAATGCTTTTGACTACGCAGCCACTACTCTGTGGAATGCACTCCCTCCAGCCCTGAAATCCCTAAATTCTATTGCAAGATTTAGGAAAGACCTGAAATCATGGCTCCATCTACACACTGGTCATAGTTAGCTTCCGACCCTGGATAGCCCATCTCCCATGCTCTGGACTATTCTCTCAGGGTACCTCTTGTCCTATGTATATAGCTCCCAGCCTTATATATAAGGATTATTTATTATATGTTCCATGGTTGTTTTGTTTGTACAGTATGTTTGTGTATAGTTTCATGTTACAAAGTGGACCACAATGGAAACAAGCGAAGGCTTTTTTGTGTCTAAGTCCATTTGGCGTTTTTTAAAATTATGTCATTTTCTGTAATTTTCTTAAACTGCCAATAAAGTATTCTATCTATCTATCTATAGGGTATGTGTTTTGGGTTCCAATCTGCTGCCGGGCCAATGAAACGAAGCGATGGGACAGTGAACCGGAACAGGTTAAACGGGCAGTGTTGTTTTTGTCGACTAAAACTAAGATGAGAAATGTTCGTCGACTACCTTTTTTCCACTGACGAAAACTAAATGGAAACTAAATGAAAACTAAGCTATGATGACTAAAACTGAGACTAAATGTATTGACAATTTCGTCAACAGCTAAAAACTAGACTAAAATGCTAGGAAGTGGACTAGTGGACAAGAGATCCAGTATGAGTCATTTTACACTTGGTAGCATGCTGAAAATAGCAGATCTACAAGCTCACAGTGCGTCGCAGCGTGACGTGTTGTGAGCTTGTAGATTTTCAGCAAGTGTAAAAACAGTCATTAGGACGGCACCAAGGCCCGCCAAAACACATTTTAGTCGACTAAATCAACTGTAGATTTAGTCGACTAAAATCTTATGACATTTAGTCGACTAAAACTAGACTAAACACTAAAACATTCCAGGAGACTAAAATGTGACTAAAAATAAATGAAAACTATTCAAGAGACTATGACTAAAACTAAAATAGAACTTTGCAGCCAAAAACAACACTGGTAACGGGTATGCCATCTTCTGGAAACCTGGGACTCAAGTTAGATCGCCTCCAGTTCAGAGCCTATAGAGGGTATGCACGTGACATCACCACCAAACCCGGAAGTTATGCAGGAATGCCTACTAAAACTACTTTCTGGCCTTGACAGCCCATACATCCAAACAGAAAAGTCCTACCTGATTGCATTAAACGACATTAAACAATGTTAAACTCAGGTTGCATGTTGCTTTGCCACTCGATTTGCCACTCGATGGGCCATTCACTTTAAGCATGCGCATACCCTCTATTGCTCTGTCAATGGTTCACAAACTTTTTAGCTCGAGACCCAAATGAGAATTTAGAAGTTTGCCTGGGACCCAAACCAATGAAAATAGCAGATCTACAAGCTCACAATGAGGCGTCAATAGATCAGCTATTTTCACTACTTCTTCAAACATTTGTTTTCTAATTTATGGCATTTCTTAGATTTTTCTTTTATTATCTTCGTGAAATTACCGAGAAAAATCATTGCATTTGTTTTAAATTAATGAAAGATTTTGCTTTTTTCGTTTTGAAATAATTACCGTAAAAACAATGTAGGAAACCAAAAATGATAAAAGCGATGAATTAATTGGTTGCCCTGTTTACTGTACAAGCACTGGTCTGTCTCTCTCTCTCTCTCTCTCTCTCTCTCTCTCTCTCTCTCTCTCTGTGTGTATGTCTGTGTCTCTCTCTCTCTCTCTGTGTATGTCTGTGTCTCTCTCTCTCTGTTATATCCTTCCCTGCAGGAACATTCAGTGCATTGTGAAGCCAGTGACCTGGCAGTGAATCCCTGTCCTCCTCTCTAAAAGCAGATATAGACATGGCCATGGCGAGATGCAAGGAACCTCCCACAGAGCACTGTTCATATGATGTGTACCAGGTACACAGCATCTTGTGTACCTGGAGGACACCTAGCCCATTTTCACCTGAGATCAGATTCTAAAAATGTCTTCTACATCCTGACAGTTTTCTGAAAAAGCTATGTTTCTATGTCAGTCTAAAATAGCAGACCTACAAGCTCGTAGCGCGCCACTCGGTGGCGCGCTATGAGCTTGTAGATCTGCTATTTTTCAATATCTAAAGCATAAAATAATGCTAACACCAAAAGGGGTTCCCGCCCGAAATGGGCTAGAGAATGACTTGTACTGATAGCTTGAAAGGGCCCGAGATATAAATACATCGACAGATATGCAATACCCTTCGCTGGCTCCTGTTCGGCGGTGTCACTGTGTGGACGTGCTAGGCTTATGTAAGGACTAGCTCTTTGTCTAATGTTTCCCAGTACCTGCTTCAGCCTCAGGTAGACGCACGCACGCGCGCATGCACGGGCGCACGCACACGCACACACACACACACGCACACACACACGGCCAAGTAGTAGTGGAGGACCGCAAAACACCGCTTCACTCTGAAAAGGCTCATTTAATTTCTTTTTTGGGGATTTCTCATTCTAAAATTGTATACAATTTGACATAATTACGTTTAAGTAATTTCTAAGTCTATTTTCATCACATTGTGATGCTATATATAACCCAGCTATATCACACCCGTGTCCCATTTTCAGAACATGCATTATTCTTTTGCTCTGGATGGCAATGAATAAGTGATCAAAGAACAGCTGTCTGTTCCCAGCTGGGATCCGTTCCAAACCAGAGCCACACACTCCCAGATGGAACAATTGGAAGGTACTTCCTGACACCTGTTGAGCACAGTGGAGAACTACAGCAGCACTCGTCATCAAACTGGTGAGTTCAGTGG
>NC_136791.1:8012304-8014804 GCF_951216825.1 Electrona antarctica | reverse complement strand
GACTCCTTCAAAACCGCTCTCAAAGGGCACCCCCCCCCCCCCCCCCCCCCCCCTTTTTTTCCCCTCACTGTATATGTCTCTTTTCCCTTTTTACCTCTATGATGAATTCCTGTTCTGTTCTTTGACTACAGTATATAGAAGTGTCTATTTGTACGTCTCTAAATGTTTTGATGAATTGAACATGGTGGACCCTCTTGTAAACAAGTGTAATGCTTAATTGGGTCGTCCACTCACAGTTAACAGTCTTTGTATTGAGTTTGTGCTTGAAATGTACTGTAATTCTGCAAACTGTTAATACATATTTCAATCAATCATTGAACCTGTGTTTTCGTCACTGTTCCTATTCAAACACTAGCCAGTTGAGTTACTGCCAGCCATCCATACTCCAATAACGATTCCTCTTTATAGTCACCTGGGCTTGCTGTATTCATCCCACAGAGCATGGGTGGGGGGTGCTAATTGCTTAATTGCATCATGCAGTGCACCTGTATGGAAGCAGATGCTTTCCTAATTTGGCACCTGTCTGTATATAGTACATTTGTATGAACCGTTCAGGTTTATAGCCTCAAAAATGTACAGTTTTGCAGATGCCGTTTTATTTGATTCCATTTTAAATGTGTTATCGTTAAACATAACTAAAAGTGTCAATTAGGATAAACAGAGTATTCTACTGTGAGGATTATGTGATTTCAAGGAGACATTCATTGTGTGTGTTCCAAGTTTGCCACTGTGCTGAGGCCGGGAGGTCTGGCTGGGAATGGGACAGTGCTGCTGGTGCACAGGGCGGAACAGCCAGCAGACTCCAGCAGTGGTGGAATGTAACTACAACTAAAGTAAGTAAATGTACTTAAGCACCATACTTAAGTGCAATTTTGAGGTGTACTTTACTTGAGTATTTCCAAAGTCCAATACTTTGACTTCTACTCCACTACATCTGAGAGGCAAATATTGCCCTTTTACGCCACTACGTTTATTTCAAAAGTTCAGTTACTAGTTACTTTGATTATTATTACAAAATACAATTTAACACTTCAGCCCTATTTCGGCCATTTGAATATAGTGCATCATCAATATCCACATTAGATTTGCATATTATTTCCAGTGGTTAATTAAGAGTGCCCCCTGGTGCCTCTAAGAGGATGGTGCCCCCTGTGTGCTCACATAACCCCAATGGTACAGATTATTTCAGACCCATTTAAAAATCACACCCGTGTGAACTGAGTGGTGCAACTCCCCCCCCTCCCCCCTCTCTCTCTCTCTCTCTCTCTCTCTCTCTGTCTCTCATTAGCAGGCAGCAGTGCAGCACTCTCTCTCTGTTTCTGGCACAACAGCGCCACTTTTGGTAGTCATTGGTACTCGTGCTCATAGTGACATAGTTAGGTGAACACATAGGTGAACACATGTACACGGACATTGCTGTTCGTTGGAGTGGTTGCACCACTCAAAAATATCACACAGTTCAGCTTTAGGAATAGTTAGTTTCAGTGGTGCACTTTGTTATGTGCGGCATGCACAGTGAGAGGAGGATGGAGCAAGAGATCAACCGGAGAATCAGAGCAGCAGGAGCAGAATTGCAGTCGCTGTACCGTACTTTACTGTTGTGATGAAAAGAGAGCCGAGCCAGAAGGAAAAGCTCTCAATATATCGAGCATATCTTCGTTTCTACTCTCACCTATGGTCATGAAGTGTGGGTCATGATTGAAAGAATTCGATCGGCCAAAATGAGTTTTCTCAGACGGGTGGCCGGAGTAGAAGGAGCTAGCTTAGGTGGTTCGGGCATCTAATACGGATGCATGAAATGAAATGAAATGATTACTATATTTACCCAGGGTATCTGGGCTAAGCTCAAGAACTTGTTTCCAGCCAGGCCCTGCTCATAGAACACATTTCATCGTAGTGGTTCAATGCCTTGTTCAAGGGCACTTCAGCGGTGGTAATTTTAACGTGTCGGACCGCTGATTCGAACTGGTGACCTTCCGGTATCAAGACCGCTCCACTATCCGTTCGGCCACCGCTGCCACTAACAAGCATCTAATACAGATGCATCTAGTACGGATGCATCTAGTACGGATGCCTCCCGAACGTCTCACTAGGGAGGTCCTCGACTCCTCGCTGCACTTCCCACTGGGAGGAGACCCCCTGGCAGACCAAGGACCAGATGGGGGGATTATATCTCCACACTGGGCTAATGAGGAAGTGGCTAATGTTTCTTGGGGAAAGGGAAAGCTGGAGCTCTGCTGGAAGGGTTGCTACCCAAATCGATGGATGGATAGTGCTGCTAATAGCTGACCAAGAGATTAAAACAATGCTGAAAAATACTAAAGAAAAATAGGCAGTACAATACTTTAACTGTAGACATGTCCAGCACAATATTGTAATGCCTCTTAAAATGTTCCTACAGTATATCATTGTGATTGTATGCTCACACACACACACACACACACACACACACACACACACACACACACACACACACACACACACACACACACACACACAC